>NW_017307227.1:582256-584985 GCF_000935625.1 Nanorana parkeri
AGGATTGATTTGACAAGTGAATGTAAAGTCAAGGTCTTAGTAGATTACCTGTGGCGTGTTTGATTTTCTTAGAGGTGGTCTCAAAGGCCACCAAGCTGTTATTTAACATCTTCATGACCAGAGGTCATGGAAGCCTAGATGGCTAAGGGCTCAGTCACACTAGATGCAGTGCGTGTTGGCCGGAACGCACTGCCTCGCTGTGCGGTGAAAATGCTACAAGCACTATTTTGATCGCACCGCACAGGGCCGGACCGCAGGCACAATGTGCCTTGCGATCCCGTGCGGCAGATTGCATTGCGGCCGGAGGGCGTGGCTACGGTGCCATTCACTAGAATGGCTTTTCACGTCCCTTCATACCCCACTAAAAAGTGAGCCGGAGGCAGTGCGTTCCGTCCAAAATCAGGCCGGAACGCACTGCATCTAGTGTGACTGAGCCCTAAGACTTCTTTTTGGTAAACTGTTTCAGTAAATATTTTAGACAAGTTTTTAATAAACAATTTTATTTTATTTTTTAACTCTAAAACTGCATCTCTACATCCTGAAAATGGCACTGAACTCTGCACAGTGCTACCTGCAGGCAGGAGAACTTTGTAAACACACTTTTCATGATCCCCATGGTTGTCTGTCATGGTGATTGGGAACCACGATTGGTTCCCAGTGGTTAGTGTGATACCTGCGGTTGCCATTAATGGTGCTGTCTCTGATCTAGAAACATGCATATCTGTCTGATCCTGGTTCACAGCTGCAGCATAGATTAACCTTCAGTGACGGGTGCCTGAGAACATTAGTCTGCAGTTGCTGTGCAGTAATTAAAGCGGAACTAAATCTTCCTATCCTTTACAGCCAAAGAAGGTGCCATCTTGGTTTCTGTTGACATCTGCAGTTTTCATGGTGCTGCACATGTGATCAGCTATGACATCAGTGATTTGAGGACTTGAAAGTTCATTTAGGAGCTGACCTAAATACACAATCAACTGTGACAAGCTATCACCTGAGGCATGCCTTGAATGTAGCTGTTTGGGAAACAGTTTAGTTGGTAAGATTGTTCTTTAAAATGCTGCAGTCTAACTGTGTGCTCTCTTTGCAGGTTGGATGACCGTGCCTAGAAGCAGTCACGGAACATGACCAAAGTTTTGGCCTCTTCATATATCAAGCATATAATCACTGAGGCTTAAAATGAGAGTGTAAATGTTAAGGATGTGGAGATTACAGGAAAAACACAAGAATACCATATGTTAAGTATTTATAGGTTGCTACCAGCTTTTAACCAGGTGTAAACATTTATGGGAATATAAATATCTGTGGACAAAGCCACATTACACACAGTGCTATGATATTACATTCAATTCATAATTCAAATGTAACACTAAAGCTAGCCATACACTATGGGAAATTTGTCCGGTTCTTGATGAACTGGCTGATTCGCACAGTGGGTACCCCTGTTGGTACCCTTCTGCCTGGCATCTTGCGATTGGGAAGGAGCCAGTTGGAAACTTTTCAGCCACACGTGGCTTACAGCCAATTGGCTGCAAGCACTGCTCGGGTGCTCAGGACAGCAGCCGCCGACGGCATACAATGGAAACGGCAGGGGATTCCTCCATTCATGCTGCTTTGCATTGATGAAGGAATCTGTGATGCGTGTGGGTTTTTTTTTTTTTTTTGTGTTCAGCCAGAAGGCTGAATGAAAAAAAATAGTGTATGACCAGCTTAAGGCTCTGTGTAAAGAAAATGGCAGCTGTATCATAACATTCCAAACAATCTACCAATAGGCCTAAATGCAGAGTTCTCCACTTAGAATAGTTTCTCCAGAACAATATACAGCCAGAACCAGCAGTTGTATGCATTTAGTGAGACACTCCTTCAGTTTAGCATTACATTTCCTATTTTTTAGCAGAGATCTGAAATGTTCCAGATTTTTTAAATATATTTTTAACAGTCTAAAGCTGAATGCCTTTGAAATAAAGCTATTTTTAAGTATAGAGTGTTTTTTCTTTTTTTTTGCCAACGTTGAGCCAAGATACTGGAGCTCATTCTGAAAACTAGGCATATATAATGTAATTTGCCCATAGCAACCCATACAGGATTCTCTGCTAATATGGTCCTACTAAAGGTGCTCATCGCATACGATAATCGTATGCGATCGACTTTTCGTACGACAATCGTAACGTGTGAATAGAGTGCCTGACCGATAGTACTGTACAATCGTACGACTTTTGACGGTCAAGCATGTTTGATAACTTTGGTCGATCCGTACGATGTTCGCATGGTTGGTGGCGTTTCCGTCTGTCAAAAGTCGTACGATTTAACACTGCGCATGCGCAAACTAAAATAATTGCGGTCAATTACCGCAAGTCGTCCAGGTGTTTTTTTTTTTTTAACTACCGCTGATTGAACCTTGCGATAATCGGGGCAGGATGGGGCCGTCGTATGAAAATTTTCGTACGACCGTTCGATCATCGGACGAAAAGTTTCGTCCAATAATCGTAAGGTGTATGGGCACCTTTTACTTTTCTCAGCAACAACTTTTTTGTTTTTGATGGAGGGTAAGAACCTGTAAAAATCAAAACAATTTTACACACCTTCACAAAATAGCAATTCAATATACAGGTGAAACTCAATTAGAATATCGTGCAAAAGTTCATTTATTTCACGAATGCAACTTAAAAGGTGAAACTAATATATGAGATAGACTCATTACATGCAAAGCAAGATAATTCAAGCCGTGATTT
>NW_017307227.1:585048-606334 GCF_000935625.1 Nanorana parkeri
TTTTTTCTTTACCCAGGTAAGACGCTTCTGATGTTTGTTGTTCAGGAGTGGCTTGACAAGAGGAATACGACATTTGAAGCCCATGTCCAGGATCCGTCTGTGTGTGGTGGCTCTTGATGCACTGACTCCAGCCTCAGTCCACTCCTTGTGAAAGTCTCCCAACACTTTTCCTGACAATCCTCTCCCGGCTGCTGTCATCCCTGCTGCTTGTGCACCTTTTTTCTTCCACACAACTTTCTATTAATGTGCTTTAATACAGCACTTTGGGAACATCCAACTTCTTTTGCAATGACCTTTTGAGGCTTTCCCTCCTTTTATAGAGGGTGTCAATGATGGTTTTCTGCACAACTGTCAGGTCAGCAGTCTTTCCCATGATTGTGATTCCTACTGAACCAGACTGAGAGACCATTTAAAGGCTCAGGAGCCCTTTGCAGGTGTTATGGCTTAACTCGCTGATTAGAGTGGGACACTTTGAGCCTAGAATATTGCACCTTTTCACAATATTCTAATTTTCTGAGATTGTGGATTTGGGGTTTTCATGAGCTGTAAGCCATAATCATCACAATTATGACAAATCACGGCTTGAACTATCTTGCTTTGCATGTAATGAGTCTATCTCATATATTAGTTTCACCCTTTAAGTTGCATTAGTGAAATAAATGAACTTTTGCACGATATTCTAATTATTTGAGTTTTTTTCACCTGTATATTAAACAAGCTTGGTGCTTGACCTCAATGATACTGTATTCGGTTTAGTGGTAACAAGCAAGCAGATGATAAAGAAAATGAGAAAGCAAATGTAATTTTAGTGATATAAAGATTAAAAAAATACATGCAGCATATACAGTACACTCACTGGCCACTTTATTAGGTACACCTGTTCATCTGCTTGTTAAAGGAGAACTATGGGGTCAGTGTTTTTCCCCATAGTTCTCCTTAGGGTAACGGGAGGACACAAAATAGCGTTCTCCCGTTACCCTAAGCTCAGCTGTAGCTCGCGGTATACTGAGACGCCGGAGCAGATCACGACTTAGATGACGGGATCCGCCCAGCTGCGTGAGTGACAGCTGGCTCTGCCTATTTAGAGGCAGAGCCAGCTGTACCCGCCCCCTCCCCCGTCCGTTCCGCCAGTCAGCGCTGGCAGATCGGAGAGGGGAATCCAGCCCCTTCCCTGTCACGGCAGAGAGGCGAGCGAACGCCGGTATGTGTTCGCTCACCTCCCGATCTACTGAGCCGACCTGTGACGGTCTCATTGTCATTGTGATATTGTTTTTTTTTTCCTGTTCCTCCATCCAAAGCAAATTTCAATGTTTTTATTCAAACCTATTTGCATTAGTCCCATCTTGGATTTAAAGGCTCTCATTGTCTTTGTACATCCTCAAAAGTATCAGATGGAATCTCTTTGGTCAGTTATTGCCTCCCTTCATCACAGAAATGACTTGGCATCCACCAAAATAAAGGGTGTATATTTACACATTCCCATATTTCCAGGTCATCAGCGATTTATTCACTTAAGTGTGGTCACTAACCATCAACCCTGGACCCTACCTTTGGCCTTGCCTTGACGCCAAGAGTATTAACAAAGATCCTTATAACAGATCTGAGCCTTATTCACCTCCTAGAGGTATTCCAGTCATCAGATACCAGCTGAGACGGCAATGCTGCCTGGCCTTGGTCTTCAGTGTGTTAACCATACTGCAAACCTTGGAGGAATTCAGATGGCTCCTGAACATCCAGAAGTCATCTTTGATTCCATCACATTGGTTGGAGTACTTAGACCTTCTTTTGCATACCTTTTCAGGCCAATGTCTTCCTGCCCCAGAAGAAGTTGATGAATTTGCAGGTTCGGCAACGTTAATCTAAACCTTCGTAATCCAGATTAAGCAGCCCAGTGCCCTGTGTTCGGATTGATAATATCTATCTTTTGAGTCGTTTTTTTTACTCCGTTCCCCTCCAAAACTTTGCAATGGAACATTCTCATGGTGTGGAAAAAGTCCAGTCTTTCTCTGGACAAGATGATTCAGGTAAAACCTTGAAGCAATGTGTCTGTCATTCTGACTTCTGTCTCCAGCATTGTTGAAGGGAAATTTTTTTTTCTTCTTTTACATTGAAAGATTGTCATGACAGATACTATTCTTCTGGGTTGGAGTTCTGGACCATCTATCTGTTCAGGGTTGTTGGTTTCAGGAAGGATATAAGCTTCCAATTAACATCCTAGAGTTATGATCAATTTGCCTGTCCCTAGCTCACTGCACTGACCTTTTGACTGATCCAGGTCAGTCATTGTCACAGCTGTGGATTACATCAGTCATCGAAGGGGGCACCAGAAGTGTTGCGAGAGCAACAGAGATGGAGTCTATCCTACTGGCTGTTTTATGTTTAGGCGATTTCTGCAGTGCACATTCATGGGGTAGAGATCTTGCATGCATATTTCCTCAACACATAATGCCTGAACCTGGGAAAATGGTCTCTCCATCAGGAGGTGTTCCAGGACATATGTCTGTATTGGGAATGCCATATGTGGATCTGCTAGCTTCTTGGTTCAACAAGTAAGACAAATTTGTCTCCAGGATGCGGGACCCAACTATGGATGTAGTCGATGCCCTGGAAGCCCCATGGGATCAGTATGCCCTTTTATGCTTTTTCTTTACTGAATCTATTACCTTGACTACTTAGAAGATTTGAAGCTGAGAGCATTCCATTCATTCTCAGTAGCTCCAAATTGGCCTTGGAGAAGGTGGTACGCCAGCCTCATTCATCTGTTAGCTGACGCTCTGTGGCCACCAGATCTTACCAGATCTATCATCTTGAACGATTATCCACTCTGCTCCTCTTTTGCTGGCTTTAACAGCTTGGCTGTTGAAACCCTAGGTTCTGAGAGACAGCATTTTAGATTAAATTAGTCTGACCAGGGCCACATTAAACTCGGGAGTTAAATCTTCAAAATGTATTCAAGTACCTTTATCACGTACCTGAGGCTGAGACTGGAAGATGGGGAGGCGCCTCTTGCGGTTCGCGTCCTGCGACCCCTGGAGTTTGGAACAGAAGGGCGCAGGGCAACGAGGAGCCCGAGTGCCGAAGACTGGAAACGAACACTGCGTGGGAGCAGCTGAGAAGAGAGGTCAGGAAGCCAAGGTCAAATCCGGTCGGGCAGGCAAGGTACAAAATCGTAAGGCAATCTCAAGGTCCAGGAAACAGGCCGGGGTCAAGGGCTGGCAGCAAGCAAGAGAGTAGTCCAATCCGAGTCCGAGTCAGAGGCAGGCTTTAAACAATACAGGAACACAGGATACAACACAGCAAGCTGACAAGAAGAGCCATGGTATGCCCAAGATCATGGGAAATAGAGGTGAGGAGATGTCAAAACGCATGATTTCTTGATGGTTAATCATGCTGGTACATTCCCGCGCATGCGCAGTTTGCCGCGGTTTCGCGCGCATGCGCCGTTTGCCGTGATTTCTCGCGCATTCGCAGTTTGCCGCGATTCATGCGGTTAACAACCGTGCCTTTACAACCTTTAACTATTAACAGAAATGTGCCTCATTTGTGTATCAGTCGGCTGTAGATCCTCAAATCATCTCTGAATTGGTGCTGACACTGTTCTTCCTTCTGGAGGGTGGCTACTTTTGTTCCCCATGGTCCCTGTGTGTTTTGTAAAGTAGCCACCACTGCAAGCTCACTCCTGGGATGGACTACAATCTCACATTTAGTTTGTATTGAGATTTTAGTCTATCACGGGAGCAAGCTTGGAGCAGTGGCTACTTTACAACACACACAGGGACCATGGGGAACAACAGTAGCCACCCTCCAGAAGGAAGGACAGTGTCAGCATGAATTTAGAGATGATTTCAAGAGCTACAGCCAAGTGATGCACAAATAAGTTACATTTTTGTTAATAAGGTACTTGAATGCATTTTTAAGATTCATCTACTGAGTTTAGTGTCACTTTAAAGCTACGTCAATCTACTTTCTGCAAGATTTATCATTAAACGTGGAAAACTTATTTGCACTGGTCCACATGCCTTTTTCAGTGGGACATGTTTTCCTTTCTTCAGTTAGATGTACAACACACCATCAAGAGTCATGTGTCTGCCCTGTTCAGGCTTTTTCAATGTCCTCTTCCAACAAATCAATGATTTGTACTCCCATACAACACATACAAGGGGTTGCACATGTTTCTTCCGCCGGTAAGTCCTTCAGTCCAGAATCTAAATATAGTATTGTCAGCGTTGCAAAAACCCCCTTCAAACCTTTTTGGATATTTCCTTGACATTCTACAGTAAGGAAGCCGTTCTTGTGGCTATCACTTTATGCTAGAAGTGTTTGAGTCATCAGCATTCTACAAAAGGAGCCAAATTTGATATTGCATAGAAATAAGGTTGTATTGGGACCAAGGACTTATTTGTTGCCCACAGCGGTGTATGCTTTTCATTCTAATTCAACATCCTCATTACGTTCCCTGTGTCTTGCACTGGTTTACCCCAAGGATCCACCATTTCTAGATGGATTCTATAGGTTTTTGTACAGGCCTGAGTTGCAAAAAAAAGCTTTTTTTCCCCTGTTCAAGCCCATTTCTACCTTTGCCGAAGTATTTTAAAAAAACATGCCAGCAGTACACACCGAGTAAAAATTAAGCAGGCATATTTAATTGCTGTATATGAACACAGAAACTTACATTTCTTGTTAGCCATCCTCCTCATGGCTCAATTTTAAATGGACGTCTCAGTGCTCGGCCAGCAGTCTGTGCCTCTCTCTGAGCTCTCCCCCCCCCCCCCCCCCCCATCCATTAGTATTCATAGTGGCAACCCCCTCTGGACAGTGTATTGTGACTTGGAGATGCCGAGCTGGTGTGCAGTGATCTTGTTACACAGTGCTGCTTTACAATCCGACCCCAGTGTCAGACTAAGTTTCCTGTGGAGTTTTGAATTTGTAGGACTACTAAAAAGTTCATAAAACTACTTCCTCACCTCCTGTGGTTTGCTTTTAAGTAGTCCCCCATGGGGTTCCTCTTTTTTTTTTAAATTCTCTACATGCAATTTCAGTTTCCAGGAGGGTGGTCTGGTGTTTCCATGGACTAGTCCATGGTATGGAGTCGGTGGTGCACCATGGCTCCTCTGGTGCAGGTTCCACTATGAGGTAGAGCAGGGACTGCTATGGGGGTCTTATTGCTTATATTGGTGTGATTTTTTATTGCATTGTTGTTTATGGATTTGTTCCCCAGGATTGTGCCTACTCCTTATTCACTCTATGCCTGTAATTGCATGTCTGGGATTTGTGCTATGGAGGATTTCTGTTGCTCTTTCTTGTTATTGTACCACTATTAAATGGATAAAAGGTGGTACACCGCGCTGGTAGTAGAACCCACAATAAATAATTCCTAAAGTAGGCAAGCTGCAGTGCTAATAAAGTGATAGGTGAATAATGATACACCGCACTATTAGTTCAATCTACAAATGCATATGAATAATCCTAAATGAATTGTGCTAATAATAAATACTAAAAATAGAAAAAAAATGCACTAGAGCATAAAAAAATGATGTAACCAGGTAGTGTAAAAAAGACAAAACTAATAGTCCATAATAGTATAAAAAGTCTCATAAATATCCACATAGAAAGTGACAAAATCATCCACAGTGTTTGTGTAAAAAATTAAAAACCCACTCATCAAACTAATAAGACATATGATTACAATAATTCCTAAAAAAAAAGTGAGCAGTATATATATAAGAGAATAATAAATAGTCTTTATAAAATCATCTGGTCCAAAAGGATCCTTCAAGCAATTCCTCCGAGATATTAGGCAAATATATCCAGACCTCTCAATGATTTATATAAATCAGAATGGCAGGCAGTGCAAACAAGAAGATGATGAGCGATCCTCAGATAGACAGGCAATTCCTCCAAGATGCCACACAGGACCGTCACCGTAACCAAAAGAGAAAAAACTCCAATAGTGAAGTACATCACTTCAACTTTAACAAGGGAGAAAAAGAAACACTTACAAGATGGCCAGTGTATAAGCATGTAGCAAACAAACAGTCGACCGATTCTTAGGAGCGGAGTCGGAACTGATGACCTCCACTAGCACTTCCTGCAGGGGTAACCTCAGTACGTGCCTGAACCTTATCCCGATGCATTTCGTCATACAGACTTTGTCTGGAGAAAGGCAGATGTTTAGACGCTATTTATTAGATTGAATTAATAGCGCAGTGTATCATTATTCACCTATTGTACCACTATTGTATCACTTTATTTGTTTAAGTCTTATTAAAAAAAAAAGTCTATCAAAAAAAAAATTCCAGCAATTTGAGTGATGAAAATGTACACACGTATACATAATCTCTGCACCTCTACATTACCACAGTGAATTCTAATCACTTACAAAGGTGGAAATGGACTTTAAGCCCACTTCACTAGGGTAGTGGAGTAGAGTTTATAGGGCTTTATCATAAGGCCTCAGTACATACATGTTTGCTAAGCTCTACAAAGTTGGTGTATCTGTAGATGCTAGTTTCGGTCAAAGGTTCTTGAGATGGCTATTTAATGCCCATGTTTTCCTTTTTGTTTTGTTTTTTCTTGTTGGACTGGTTCACCTTTGTTATTCAGGCGTGTCCTCCCTTATGTTTTGACTGTTCTTGGATGTTCCTACATTGCATACTAGTTGTCCCTTAATGAACAATAGGACAACATTGGATTTTTCTACTCGCCAGAAAATCCTTTTCTTGGAGTCCATTGAGGGACACAGCTCCCTCCCATCATATGTTCTCTCTCGGACAGCTTGCTTTAACTGATTAGGTGTGGTGTGGGAGGGATTATAACCTCAAGAGGGCTGGCCTTAAGTTTTCTATGTGACTAGTGTACATTTCTCTTGCAGTATTACCCTAGGACAGTGGTGGCGAACCTTTGCACTCCAGCTGTTCCAAACTACAAATCCCAGCATGCATCTGCCTCTGGGAGTTATGTCTGTGGCTGTCAGAGCCTTGCAATGCCTCATGGGACTTGTAGTTCCAAAACAGCTGGAGTGCCAAGGTTCGCCACCACTGCCCTAGGATGCTTACGATCAAATGGTGTTCTTCAAAGGTTCCCAACAAAAGGATTTAACGTGATCCTCTAACAACCACTCAGCTTGCTCTAAGAACATATCAGATGGTGCAATATGTCTTATCCTAATTAGCTGGATGAATGGTAAGCCCTTCTTAGGATTTCCAGGTTAAAAGCTATTGTAGTGCAGAAATGTGGTTTGATCAGTTGGCTTCCTATACACTTTCATTTGTATGGTGCTTTCTGATATTACCGACACATACAAAAATAATGGGGAGGAGATTTTTCCAAACTGGAAAAACAGAATCTGGAGCAGCTGCAGTAACCAATCAGCTTCTCTCTTCAGTTTTTTTTCCGTTAAAGGAGAACTATGAGGTGAGTGCTTTTCACTCACTTCATAGTTCTAGCCGACCTGTGACAATGAGACTGTCACAGGTCGGCTCAGTAGATCGGGAGGTGAGCGAACACATGCCGATGTTCGCTCACTTCTCGATCCTGTCACGGCTCTCTGCCGTGAAAGTGGAGGGGATGGATTCCCCCCACCCCGATCCGCCAGCGCTGACTGGCGGAACGGATGGGGGAGGGGGCGGGTACAGCTGGCTCTGCCTCTAGATAGGCAGAGCCTGCTGTCACTCACGCAGCTGGGCGGATCTCGATGTCTCAGTATGTGTGGCGTCTCAGTATACCGCGAGCTGTAGCTCGCGGTATACTGAGCTTAGGGTGACGTGAGGACGCTAGTTTGTGTCCTCCCGTTACCCTAATGAGAACTATGAGGAAAAGCCCTAACCCCATAGTTCTCCTTTACGCTTTGAAAAGGACAGCTAGAAGCTGATTAGTTGCCATACACAGTTGCTCCAGATTTTGTCTGCTCCAGTTTTGATAGGTCCATCAAGGTGTTTTGTCTGGCTACGTTTTATGGTGAATGTGATGGGGGGGGTTACAGCAACATGGTCACTAACTGGAAGCAGATCTTGTTCAATGCCATACTATATAAAGTAAATGTTCACATGTAAAAGTTGGTCCAGAAAAATTACAACAGGCTCTAAAACTGAGTATTTGTCTGCCACGATGGAATTTCCACAGTGATTATGAATCTTTCGAAGAATATAAATATATGGAAACTGTACAAAGCATTTTCTTTTGGTTTAGAAGGCAGGAGAAGTGAACAATCTAGGACAACATAGCTGACTGGAAAAAATTCTCCAATTCAGCTCACTTTCCAGTTCAGCTATGTTGTCCCAGATTGTTCCCTTCTCCTGCCTTCTCCACACTCTTCACCCTTTTGTGAATAACCCTGTTAGTGTCTCGCTGAACAAGTTTAATAAATGTTTCAACCGTGTGAAAGTTAATCAGAGGAACCCAACTTCTAGGCTTCCTACACAATTTTAGATCTAACCGAGGTAAAGAAAAACCCGAAGATAAATGAACAATAAAGTTAGAATCAAAGAAGCGCATAGATGTCATGATCTAAAGAAATTCTCTAGATCTAGACTACCCACTAAACATTGATCTCAGTTCTCCCTCATATGTGTACACCAGGGGCTCTATTTATAACCAATTCACAGCGCCAGTCGCCCTAAGGATCTTTCTGAATATTCACTCTCTGCACATAGACACAAAAGGAACAGTCTTAAGGTGCCCATACACTGGTCGAATTTCAGACAGTTTTTAATGTACCGGCCGACATTCGCAGTGTCTGGGGCTGTTGGCCCCCTTTCAGATGGCATTCCTTAATCAGCTGATCGAAGGAGCTGGCTGGAAATGTTTCCATCGATTAGAGCCAGCAGCCAATGAGCTTCCCGTTCTGATCGGGTATTCTGACAGGTGCTGGCGGCACCTGTCAGAATACAATGTAAACAGCAGGATTCCTCGATCGACACGCTGCTCTTGTTGATGGAGGAATCTAGTCAATTATTTTCGTTCAGCCTGCCGTTTGAACAAAAAAAATTGATAGGTGTATGGCCAGCCTTAGATATATTTTCTTTTCTGGTCAAAGGTGTGTAATGTAATACTGCATTTTGGCCACTAGATGGGGCAGAGGAGCAGTTTCTTTTCAGGCCAAATGTTTTAATCTATTCTGGCCACTAGATGGGGTTGAGGAGCACAGGAAATAAGTATTTTCTATGCTCCCCAGCTCCATCTAGTTGCCAAAATGCAGGATTACAATACATACATTTGATCTGAAAATAAAATATATTGAAGAATGTTGTTTTTTTGGGTCTATTCACACAGAATCATAGCGTGACTGGCTCTGCAAATTGGTTATAAATAGACCCCCAAGTGTCTGGGTAAAATGGTTTTTCTTTTCTCTCTTGTATTTTTAAAACATATAGGCCTATTATCTGTACAAAATATGGTAGGGACGTATCATGTGCCATTATGTTGTGGTTAGCAGTTTGTGTTATGTCTTTTGGTTTTTGTTCTGTCCCATTAAATAGGCAATATATACAGTACAGTGCACTCAGAAAGTATTCAGAATCCCCCTCCACTTTTTTCAATTTTATTATGTTGCAGCCTGATCCTACAGTTGTTTAAATTCTTTTTTTTCTCTCTCAATGTACACAGTACCCCATAATGACAAAGTGAAAACAGAACTTTAGAAATGTATGCAAATGTATGAAAAAGGAAAAACTGAAGTATCACATTGGCATAAGTAGTCAGACCCTTTCCAACAACACTTGAAAATTTAGCTCCGGTGCCTCCAATTTCTCTTGATCGTTGCTGAGATGTTTCTACACCTTGATTGGAGTCCACCTGTGGTAAATTACATTGATTGGACATGATTTGGAAAGGCAGGCACCTCTCTATCGAAGGCCTTACAGCTGACCATGCATACTGTTTCAGAGCAAAAGCCATGAGATCAAAGGAACTACCTGCAGAGCTCAGAGACGGGATTATTGCAAGACACAGATCTGGGGAAGGCTACAAAAAAATGTTTTGCTGCACTGAAGGTTCCCAAGAGCACAAGGGCCTCCATCATTCTCAAATTGAAGAGTTTGGCACAACCAGGACTCTTCCAAGAGATGGTCGCCTGCCCAAACAGCAATCGGGGGAGAAGGGCCTTAGTAAGAGAGGTGACCAAGAACCCGATGGTCACTCTGACTGAGCTCCAGATATCCTGTGTGGAGATGGGATAAACCATCACTGCAGCCCTCCACCGATCTGACCTTTTATGTCAGAGTGGCTAGACGGAAGCTTCTCCTCAGTAAAAAACACATGAAAGCCTGCTTGGAGTTTGCAAAAAAAAATCACCTGAAGGACTCTCATACTGTGAGGAACAAGATTCTCTGGTCTGATGAAACCATGATTTAACTATTTGGCCTCAATTCTAAACGTTATGTCTGGAGGAAACCAGGCACTGCTCATCTGTCCAATACCATCCCAACAGTGAAGCATGGTGGTTGCAGCATCATTCTGTGGGGGTGTTTTTCAGCAGCAGGGACTGGGAGACTGGTCAGAGTTGAGGGGAAAGCTGAATGGAGCAAAGTACTGCAATATCCTCAATGAAAACTTGTTGCACAGTGCTCAGGACCTCAGACTGGGCCAAAGGTTCACCTTCCAACATGACAACGATCCTAAGCGCACAGCCAAGACAACACAGTGGTGGCTTAGGGACAACTCTGTGAATGTCCTAGAGTGGCCCACCCAGAGCCCTGACTTGAACCCTATTGAACATCTCTGGAGAGACCTGAAAATGGCTGTCCGACGGTCCCCATCCAACCTGACTGAGCATGAGAGGATTTGCAAAGAAGAATGGCAGAAAATCCCCCAATCCAGGTGTGCAAAGCTTGTAGCATCATACCCAAAAAGACTTGAGGTTGTAATTGCTGCCAACGATATATCCGATAGTGCACTTATTCTTTAATGAAAGGGGCATATTTAAAACATCTTTTGACATGAATGGGTTAAAGCTTATATTAGAAGTTTGAGGTTAGACGGACTTTAATTGGCTGCACAGTATTGCTGGATCAGGAAGTACTAACATCACAATGGTCTGCGTTACAATCATGCAACTAGCATTTTCAGAAGTCAGTTGGCCTTCTACACAATTACTAAGCTTTTTTTTCCACTTGAAATTCATAAATGAGCCCAAACCAAGCTACCTACCTGGAAATAGTTTTACAATATCTCCTACTACTGATCAGGAAGGTGTGCACTGAAGCTTCAACGTTCTTCATCAAACTTTTTAATTTTTTTAAAAAACTTGTAGCTGGTCTAGCCTGCAATATTGTATCATATAGTTCCGCTACTATATTACAAACAGACCATTATGGACAGCCGTCCTAATAAGCCAAAGGCTGAATTCACAAAGCTAACAGGCTATAGGTTCTTATTTTAAAGTGACAGTAAACTCAGGAGTTATATCTTATAAATACATTCAAGTACCTTAACTATTAACAAAACAGTATCTTATTTGTGTATCATTCAGCTGTAGATCCTCAAATCATCTCTGTATTGGTGCTGACACTGTCCTGGCCCCTGACAGCTCTGTAGGGCCACACCTACTATTTAGTATATGACAGAAGACTGTCAGGCACCTCAAACATTAGAGGAGAGGGTCAGAAACTGTTGACATGCAACAGGTTTGGTTGGAGACTGAGGGCACACTGCAGGAGGCAAAGATTAGGGATGTGCTACATGAGATTGCTAGAGATGAGGAAAGTCCAAGGTACTGGTGGCAACTGAGCCTGCACAAAACTGTCACTGACCCCCTCTTCCAGCCCAATCAGTTGCGGACAGGGCATTTAATGCCCCCAACTGCACATCACAAAGCGTTGGGAATGCCTCTGCTGCAGCTGATTTACCCAATGCCGGGGGGAGGGGACTGTATCAGTGATGTATCCACTTGGGTCACACCCACATCACTCATCCCTACTAGAGATCACAGATGCTTGACATTACAGCTTCTTTACAAATGAATGCTCCTGCTTCTAATTGCACTGCACATAGGGTTGCCACCTGTCCAGGATTCACCCGGACAGTCCGGGTTTTGAATGCTGTGTCCGGGTTTCATGGCAGCTGAAACCTGGACACAAGATGTCAGGCAGATATGGGCAACCAAAATTAAGATAGGGGCTACAGGCCCCCCACAGAAAATAGTCTCGACTGTGATATTTACATATTAATGGGTGGCGCTATTTACATATAAATGAGCCGCCACTCATTCTCCGAAAAAATTCTGTGCGTTGCTAGAGTGTTCGGGTTTCACTGGAAGAAAAGGTGGCAACCCTAACTGCACATCAAGTGCCTAAAGGCCACATGTTGAGCACAATGTGCGTTAACACATTACTAATAGAGCCAGAATCTCCCCATTGCTGCCCAGCAAACACAGCCCAACGATACTACAGCTGGTCAGCTACTACACAACATATAGCCTCCCCATGGCAGAGCACGAAGAGAATGCGCACGCACTAGGTTTTTCTCACGAGTCGCTGCGTCTGACGTCATGACGCGATTTGGAAATCGTCCTACACAAGCGGGATCTCCCTGCGCGCGTACCCGATGCGGTATGACACAAGGCGCGCTCTCGCCAGGCAGAAGCGGTGAGTGTTTTTGGGGGGTGGTGACCAACCCTGATTACTTACCTCCGGGAAGTCGGGGAACACGAGGTGTTCCCGTTCATGTATGCAAGGTGGGCTCTCGTAGTGTTCTGCACTGCTGTCTGACGGGTGTGGTGAGCCTTTCTGAAGTGCTTGCCTTGCATGTGTTGCTTCCCAGGGTCACTGATTACCTCTGCACGCATTTTCATTATCGCTGTCAGCACCCAGCTGTGATTGATGTGGCCCTGTCTGAGTTCATGTGCTCTGAGCTCTTCCTCCTGCGACCCTAATATCTAGGCTCCTCCTGCATTATTTGCATTGCATTCATTTATGAAGGGTTCCAGTATTACCTAGTGTTAGCCTACAATGTATGATTTGCATGAACTCTGACATGTGCTGAAGTGCTATTTCTTGAAATGTTGTCATATAGCAAAACTCAGGTATTGATAACCTCTGGTTCATGTGCAGTAGTGGCTTTAATCAGTAATGGCCAAGAACGGTACTCTACTAATACATTTACACCGACACTAGTAATAATTCTATTTAGATGTACATTTTAGAGCTGCTTTGTTGATGTGATTTTTCCTATGCACACCCAGGTTAATCAACCATACATGCCAGGCAGCAACTAAAGATCTCTAAGCCCAGATATGGCTGGGGGGCGTCGGGGCCCAAACCGGACATCTTACTGTCGTACACCCCTTTGTGACCCAGGATCTGGAGGTGGTGCAGTTCATGGTGGAACGCCTGCTGTCAGTGGAGTGAGATCCAGAGCCAGGTACAAACAAAACTAAGCAAAGTTCTATGTGTCCTAGCCAAGATACAAGGATTATTGATTGCTTTAAAGAAGAACTCCAGCAAAACGTTTTCTTAACCCTTGCAGTGGGGCAACACTTGCACTCAGTAAGTGCCTATTTTGGTCTAGGTGCGCTAAAATAACAAACTTATACTCGCCAAAAGGAGCAGTTAACCCTTTGCAGTGCGGTGGTAGCCCCACTGCAAGGGTTAAGAGGATTAAAAAAAAAATTTCCTGGACGTCTTGTTAACCTCTTGCCGTCCGCCCGTAGTAGAAAAATGGACGGACGGCACTGCTGCATTGGCGGGTTGACGGCATTTACAGGAGCCTGCAGGGAGAAGCGCCCTGCATTTCAGGCAAGTGTGGGGGCTGCGGGATTGCTCCACGTTCCACCCTAAATATGGGTGTAACATGGTACGAAAGGTGGAATTGGCCCTTAATGTCTTATTTTTGATGGAAAAACGTATTGAATTCTAGTTGGTTGTAAGGATATTGTAATAGGGTAAGTTTACTATGGTAAATCCTTGTTGATAATTGCGTACGTTGCTCAACATGGTACATAGATAAGTGCAGTGATTTTGTATGGGTAAACTTCGAAGGTTGCTTAGACCTGTTAATCCCCAAAATTCTCTTCCGTACCAACACGCTGCTAGGTAACATTAACGCATTGGCGGGTTTGACTGTATACGTGTAGCTTAAAGGGTGATGAATAGTTTTTCTTGAGAGCAGGGAGCAACTTTGAGTGATCACAAATAAAATGACAGCACCGGGAACCATTTATATCCATGCCAACATGATGTGTATTTTGTTTTAGTTACCTTGGTGACATTGCTGGAGACCTACATCCAGATGTGCGCTGTACATTTTGCTTTTTCCATTATTAGCTTTTAAAGGCTCACTGTAGCAGAAAAATGTTGTATTCGATGTGGGGTTAATTCAGTATATCAACTATTATTTCATGGGCATTTGTATTGTTCTCCATCTATACATGTGGGCAAGCTGTCCAGCAAAGTGACAGGGGTTGGAATAAACTATTGTGTTTTAAACTTCTTTTTTTTAATTTTTATTAATTCCAAGAGAAAAAAAAACCCCATGTTGTGAAATTGTTAGCTGGAGTTGGGCTTTAATTTGTTTTCCACACTGTAGAGTAGTCACTGCTCCAAGCTCCCTACCATGATGGACTACAATCTCATGTTTAGTTTATTCATTTGCATTGAATTTATAGTCCATCGCAGGAGCCAGCTTGGAGCAGTGACTACTTTACAACACACACAGGGACCATGGGGAACAACAGCAGCCACCCTCCAGAAGGAAGGACAGTGTCAGCACCAATTCAGAGATGATTTGAGGATCTACAGCTGAGTGATACACAAATAAGACATTTTTGTTAATTGTTGAAGGAGAATTATGGGCAGAGTGAAATGCACTCATCCTCATAGTTAGAGCTGACGTGTGACACTGCAGCTGTCACACGTCGGCTCTATAGATCGAGAACTGAGCGATCAGATATATGTGGTCTGTCAGTCACTGCTCCCTGCAGTTCCTCATTCCCCTCTCTGTTCCTCCAGTGCTGACTGGAAGGATAGAAGGGGAGGGGACAGACATGTTCTAGAGAAGCAGGGCCAGCTGTCAATCAGATAGCGGGGTCAATCAGAACAATATTGTCAGGATCCTTCCCAGCTGCAGCACAGTTCTGCGCTGTTGGCATATAGTCCAGTGACCCAAAAGAGAGCTATAGCTAAAAAAAAAAGGTTTGGCCATAGTTCTCTTTTAAGTTACTTGAATGCATTTTTTTAAAATGTAACTCCTGATTTTAGTGTCACTTTTAAATAAAATAGGTTTATGAAAGATTTGCTTGCAAAAGATTGTAAATACTTTTCCTACTATCCATGCCACTAAACTCTGCTGTAATGTGGAGAAATTGCTGCCATTTATGGGGACGGGGTGTGTGGCAGGAGGATTCCTGGTCACCCGCTGTGTCTTGTGGTTCCCCCTGCCGACCCCACGAATCATTACTGTGTCATGTAGTGGTGTGGTTGGGGACGGGGGGCGGGAGGAACCAATATGCGCAATGGGAGGCTAAGAGTTCGACACTTCCAGAAGTCTCCATTTCTAAAGAGATCTCACTCAATGATAGCTCTTCATCATAATGGCATTAAGCAGCATGGGCAGCGGAAGAAATTAGTACTTGTAGCTTAAATGGTGATCAAAAGCTTTTTTTTGAGAGCAGCAAACCACTTGCAAGTAAAATGTCATCACCAGGGTTCATTTATATCCATGTCAACACGATCGGAATGGCATTCAGCAGCACAGACAGCAGAAGAGGTGAGTATTTTACAATTCTTTGCAGGAACATTTTTTATTAGCAGTTTTATTAAAATAACCGAGTCGCTTTAAAACCTTGAATTCATGGTGACACCACTGCACTGAGTTTACTACAGAATAAATAGCATTGTCACCCTTTCCAGGATGGGGAAAATCAACAGATCTACTGGCCAATTGATCAAGGAATAAAACCTGTTGTTCCTGCTGGGGATCACATTGAAAAACATAATCTAATGCGTTGATGTTAGTCATATATGGTTTTTTTCTTTTGCTTATTGTTCCACTTTAATCTGTCGTTATAAATAACTACACAGAAATGTTCCTGATATACTTGTGACTAAGTGCATGCTACAGCATCACTTAATTTTCTGTATGCTAAGTGATTTATTGAATAATTATAAATGTGTAGGCGTGTATAAATAAGTGAAAAGACATAATGGGGGGGGGATCTATCAAAACTGGAGCAGACAGAATGTGGAGCAGTTGCCTAGAGTAACCAGTAGTAGTAGTAGTAGTAATCGGCTTCTCTGTTCAGTTTGTTCAGTTAAGGTGCCCATACACTGCTCGATTCTCGTACGAGAATCGCGGGAAATCCCACGATCGTACGAGAATCGAGCAGTGTGAACGAAGGCGTGCGGCCGTTTTTACTGTAGGGTCGCACGTCTTTTGTCGAACCAGCATGCTCGAAAAGCTGCCGAGAATCGGTACAATTGTCGGCGGGTTTCTAGCCTGCTCGTTCGACAGCTGCGGAACGGGACGGCACGCGCACACTGCCCGTTCTGCATTGCGGTCATCGGAAGCCCGCCCCTCAGCAGGGCGGGCTTTCGATGATCGCAGGTACGATCTGCCTGTCCAAGATGGGCAGATCGTACGAGCTTTTAATAAGCTTACGACCATGGCAAGACAAAAGCCTTGCCATAGTTGTAAGGTGTATGGGCACCTTTTTAAGCTTTGAAAATAAGAATCTGATTGGTTGCAGTGCACAGCTGTTCCAGATTTTGTCTGCTCTAGTTTTGATAAATTCCCCTCAATGTATTGTGTGTGTGTGTGTATATACTGTTTGCTCAAATCATTTGTGCGGAGAGGCCTGGGCTGTAAGTTTTCAACTGAGGAAATTTTCCTGCACAATCCAGATGAACATAACTTTTTCTGTCATATGCAGCAAGACTGACGTATGGTTTGTAGATGTAGGGTTTCAGACTATATTGAGGTAGTCCTCATTTCCATTAATCAAAATATGTTTTCCTTTTTCAGAAGCAGTTCCAGCACCGGCTTGTCCAGCCCCCCTCTGGCTGCTCAGACAGTAGTACCTCTACGGCACTGCAAAATCCCTGAGCTACCTGCAGATCGTCACCTCCTGTTTGAGCTGCAGCTTTTTTTGTGTCACCTCATTGCCTTGTTTGTACACTACATTAATATCTACAAGACTGTTTGGTGGTACCCTCCATCTCACCCTCCTTCACATACATCTTTGGTGAGTAGCACAAATGGGTGATATTTATGTTAAAATAATTGTCTTAAAATGTGCGTTCGAGACAGATATTACAGAGCGGTTTTGCAGTACCCTAGGGTTCCGCGGGAAGTCCCCAGGGGTTCTTCCACTGGCCTAAATGGCAGTGGATTTATAGATATCCAACAGTTTCTTCAGTGCTCTTAAAGTGACACTAAACCCAGACGTTACATTTTAAAAATGCATTCAGGTACCTCATCTCATGTTTCTCAGGTATCATGTTTAGTTTACAAATTTGTTCTGAGATTGCAGTCCATCACGGGAGTGAGCTTGGAGCGGTGACTGCTTTACAACACACACACACGGGGGCCATGGGGAACAAACATTGCCACCCTCTAGAAGGAAGGACAGTGGCGGCACCAATTCAGAGATGATTTGAGGATCTACAGCCAAGTTAAACACAAATAAGATACATTTCTGTTAATAGTTAAGGTGCTTGAATGCATTTTTAGGATTTCACTCCTGAGTTTAGTGTTACTTCAAGCTATCACTCAAGTACTGAGTACTGATGGGCAGATTGATGTCATCCCAGCAGTACTTGTTGAGTTCCCATTCCTGATGTCACCACACTGAGCAAGCAGCTTGGGAAGACAGGAACAGCTCACGCAGAGCCAGCAGTGCAGGACAAGAGAAGCAGCATCTTTAAGGTATGTAACTGTATTCTTTCCTTAAGCTGGCCATACACATTGTTATTCTCGTTCAGCCCTGCACGCTGAGCAAGATAAATCTTTCGATTCCACCACCAACTGCATTTGTAGTCCTCTATAAGCTGATGGTATTCTGCATTGCTGTATAATCTTTTTGCTGTGATTCATAGTTCTCTATAGTTGGTAGTATTCTGCATTGCTGCAAAATGTATTGCTGAGATTTGTAGTTCCTATACAGCTTGGCGTCATTGGCAGAGCTACAAGGGTTGCAGCTGTGACTTGGTTCTGGTGCTCCAACGCTGTCCTTAAATCTTTAGTCTGTACTGTTTTTAGTTTCACATGACACTAAAAAAAGGGATCAGTAATTGGTAATGGTGAGTACTTGAGGAAAAGTATCGGTACTCGTACTCGGTCTTAAAAAAAAAAATGGTATCAGTGCATCCCTATTCTAATCCCATCTAACTTTAATACATAATGTGTAGACTATACATATGTGATGCCCTGCATTATTAAACAAGTGTAAGATTTTTATTGAGTAGACACTGGTTGCATGATGAAATTTGAAAGAGGTTTTTAGTCATTCTAATTTGGTCAACAAGAATAAGTAGCATGCATTGTTTTCTTAAACCAGTGGTCTGAAAGATGGCTAATCATTTTTAATTTGATTTGGATTGAATAAAGTAAACCTATCATGAGAAGCTGCCATTGTCTGCTGAAAATTCCAGCTGCCTGGCTGATATTTGTATTACTTGCTTTAATATTTTCCAAGTCTGTGAACTGGAACCAGTAGGCAGATCAATAAAACATCAGAAGTCCATATCTGTTTTGGGTCAGAGACTCAGAGTATTAAAGTCTGAGGGGTCAGCATTTTCAAAAGAAGTCCGCAATGGCAACCACTAGGATTCCTTTCAAGCTCAACTCCCTCCCTTCCACCCCCTCTAACTTATCACTTTAATGTTTTTTTTGTTTTCTTACCTAGTCAGCAATCAGAAAGGGGTGGGAGGTCAAGATGAGGTCATGTTTTGCCCAGAGTTGGGCTTTAAGGTCTAGGTTATGTTATTTTAAGGTATAGATCAGATCTTCTGTGACTATAACTGAAGACAAGACATGTTAATTAGAACAGGGTTCATCTGCTAAAACAAACCCTTCTCATTTATTTCATTTACTACAGAACTTCCACTTGATAGATTTTAATGTTTTGACACTTACTACGATTGTGCTCGCTCGAAGATTGATTGCAGCTATTGTGCGAGAGGTGAGTCTGCAGAAGAGAACTCAGTGTAAAGTTTTTATTTTTTTCTTTTAATAATTTCTCATCTTTGTTTCTCCAGGCTTCGCAAGGAGGGAAGTCCTCACTGCCGCACTCATTGCTTTTGGTAGCTACACGGTTTGCAGTGCTCACTGGAACGGGATGGAGCCTGTGTCGCTCTATTATACTGTTGTTCAGGACGCATTCATTCCTCAACCTGCTCTTCTTGTGTTACCCGTAAGTGAAGGCTTATTAGTGGAGCATGTACTTGATAGTTATAGCTTTTATATATTCCTACAATACCACTCACTCGAGAAAATGCTTGGAGTATGACGAGAATTCTGTTGCAGCTTTTGCTGGGATTTCCCCTGTTATGTCACTTGGTGGCACAGGAGACACATGCTTAAAAATAAATCAGTATTATTATGGTTAAATAATTTTTATAATTGAAATTTTGCAACGCAATAAGACATTGGAGATTGATCCAAACAGAGTAAGTAAAAGAACATGAGCTCAATGGAAGAAAGGTAGGATTATAACAAGAAACAATCAAAAACGACTCCAGTTTGCAACTCCATAAGCAACATGTTTGAGCCCAAAAAGAATATAACGAAAGCCGTAGAGGAATAGCAGAAAGCAAGAATCAGAAAGAGAACAAGAAAGATTAATGAAAAATAAAGGGGGAAAGAAAGGTATGCTGTGGGGAGAGGGGGGGGGGGAATTTAGTTAACTTAGAAGACTAAGCCTAAGAGCCAGTCCCCAACCTAAACTGAAGCCAGGTCAAAGTCTTTGTTTCAAGGAGGGCAAAAAAAGTATCCACACAGCCAATAGAGCATAAAAACCATCGAAAGTGTCCGAATCCATTGCCAACAGTTCCTCTATCTACATAATTTCATCCATAGAGTTGGGATAGTGGGACAGAGACAGCAGAAGACAGGTATAATTTGGCGAGCGGCCGAAAAGATAAATTGAATGAATGACTTCTTCTGATGCTTCCTGGAGCTGGGATATATGGATAAAGGAACAACATCCAGGGAACCATTGCGTCCCCTTATAGGTCCTTACAAATAGTGAAGATCTGGGACCAGGACCAGGAGCGTTGTTCTAGGGGGCAGTCCAGATCAGTATTTTTAAAGTGAAAGTTACTTGCCATTTTTATATAGTGCCAACATACTAGACCGCATGTTACATAAATCCATTCAGGTTAGTCCGTACCCCCGAAAGAACTTTAATGTCACTACCACAGTCATACTTTAGGCCGAACAGCGTGGTGACCCGAAACTCACCAATATGCTTTGAGTTTGTGGAAGGGAACCAGGGAAATTGGAGAAAACATGTAAGAATATGGGAGGATTTTAAACTTTATGCAGATAGTTTTCCTGGTGGAATTTAAATGCAAAACCCAAAAATGTAAATTAGAAATGCAAATAAGCCACTGTACTTCCCAACTGTGTTATACAATTTTCATATAGTTAAATGCCGTTCTGATAGAGCACTTTTGTATGTTACAGGTTTGGCATGTACATCCCTTTTCTTCATCTGGGATATGATTTCAGGCGTTCAAGTCTTTTTGCAAATGTTCCTGGCGCCCGTGTTGGAGATTTAAGTTCTGTGGATAAGGCAGGTCGAGATTATCTGACAGTGCTGCAGCACATGTGGAGGCCCAGCACAGATCCTCTTCCCACACATGCATGCTGCCTCTCTCCTGACCTTATCCGAAGTGAGGTGCATTATCTGAAGCTGGACTTCAACTGGCGTGTGCGGGAGGTGCTTCTTAGTTCCATGTTGTCAGCCTACTATGTGGCCTTTGTACCTGTGTGGTTTGTCAAGGTACTGGCATGGCGTATTGCATATACAACTGACAGTGGGTGGAATGGGAACACATTACTTGTTTCTGTTAAGTCTTTTGCAAATATGGTTGATTTTAGAGAGCTGTCCCGCCTCAGTCATTAGAAAACACCATTACCCTCTGCAGTCGCCACTCCTGAATCACATGACATGATACAGAGGGTGTTCATTGGACATACAGTTCCCATTTCTGGAGAAAAATTGCTCTTGTCTAACATGTTAGGAAATCAAAAAAATATTGTGGTATGTGAGTGTGTGTGTGATAAAAATAAATATATATATATATATATTATTTATTCAGTCTTGTGACCTCTTGTTTCCAGGTCAGTGACC
>NW_017307227.1:607421-622332 GCF_000935625.1 Nanorana parkeri
TTATTTATTCAGTCTTGTGACCTCTTGTTTCCAGGTCAGTGACCTCTCTGCAGTTAAGCAATGCAGCTTGGTCAGTGATTTATCCCCAGCTTTAGTAACTGAACTATAAAGGGACTTCACCAGGTCATTAGTCTCCTCTCTCCTTCTGCCAACAAATTCCAAGTGTTTGTATGTGGCCCTCTCTGCAGAGAATTACAGAAGATTTATCTATATTTAAAATACATATTATGACATTTGTAATGAATACATAACTAGATGAAGTGGTCAGTGCCTGTAATTCAGGTTTAACATTTACCTTTAATGTGTTGCTGTCAGCAGGGCTTGTATGTTTTTGTAGTCTATTGTTTCTCCTTTGGGCCCACTAATACTATGGAAACTCATGTGAAATCAGACTTATTTATTTTTATTCTTTCTAAAATATACTTCATGTGAGGGCTTTTCAGTAAACCGTCTTCTCACCTGACATATACTCCTACTGTTTAATACAAGTTGGACAGATCTTTGTAGTTGTATTGTGGGGCAGAGGCGTTATTTAAGCAAAGTGCAATTGTGAATCAGCCAACCTACCAGAACAGTGTGATGCTGTTGTCATATAACAGATTTTATATTTTTCTCTCCATGTCTTTTTGTCCAGTTATACTACTTTAAAATGACTAATCATTCAGTCTTCTTTTTCTTTGCAGAGTACTCAATATTATGACAAGCGATGGTCTTGTGAACTCTTCCTCCAAGTCTCCCTAAGCACCTCTGTAATCCTTACTCAGCATCTTTTGCCTGCTCGGTACTGTGATTTACTTCACAAGGCTGCAGCTCACCTTGGCTGCTGGCAAAAGGTGGATCCAGCACTCTGTTCCAATATGCTGCAGCATTCGTAAGTAAAAACCTACTTTCATAGATCTTCATATGTGTAGTTCAGTCAGTGACCTAGAAAAAAAGTTTGTTTTTCTTAATATGTTCATATTTATTTCATGATTATTGGCCGTACCTTGGCTGGTTTTGATCACAGAAAAAAAATAATCTAAATTTTCACTAAGAAAGGAGTTTCAGGTTAGTGGATTGAAGGAATACAGCTCACCTATGTGATCTTGATTCACATAATCAAGACTCATTCCCATCCAGTTTAGAGACCCTTAGACAGCTTCTTCATCTTGCTGGGTGTCAAACAATGCCTTATAGATTAATGCGGGGTTAACTCCAGACAGTCAGGCTCCCTGCAAGTGGATTATGTTGGGTCTTGATATCAGTGAATAAGGTTTCTGGATCACAGTGTTTCATAGAATTTACTAATACTGTTACCTTCTTGTCTCCATGTCCTTTTTCTATTGTGAGCGAAAAAGATGACTTCTTTAAGACTAATTTAGTAATCCTTGTTTGGCAGGTGGATGGAGGAATGCATGTGGCCTCAGGGAGTGCTGGTAAAGCACAATAAGAATGTCTATAAAGCAGTTGGTCACTATAATGTGGCAGTTCCCTCTGATGTATCTCATTTTCGTTTTCACGTAAGTGTTGTCATAATTGTTGGGCAGTAGTTTAGTAGATATACCGTATTATATTATATGCTCCCTTTAAAGGAGAACTATGAGGTAAGTGCTTTTCACTCACCTCATAGTTCTAGCCGACCTGCGACAATGAGACTGTCACAGGCCGGCGAAGTAGATCGGGAAGTGAGCGAACACATACCGGCGTTCGCTCACTTCTCGATCCTGTAACAGCTCTCTGCCGTGACAGGGGGAGGGGCTGGTCACGTGCACATCTTTCTTTGCCTACAACTCCCATGAGGCAGAGAGGAATCATCTCACATAGCTGGCTCCTCACTATACACACTGCGACAGTTTTTTTCCTTGTAATATCTTCTGCAATGCTCTGAATTACCAAAACTACTTAGAACAGCTTTACAACAAATCTGCAACAAACAATCACATTTACAACAATCTACACAGAAAAACAACTTTAAATGTAAGAGGCGTATCCTCTGTGACTGTGTGACCAGATTCAGCATGTGAGCTGAGACTCCGAAGAGAGTATGAGGCTGGGGACAGCTCACATGATGAATCTCTTCACAAGCAGCTCACCCCACACTTTCTCCTTGGTAAGCCAGGAGGAGAGAAATGAAAGATCATATATTAGTGTGGGAGAGCATATACTAGAGGGGTGAATTTGTGAGCGGGTACTGAGAAGACATGCCCACAGCATGTTGTAGTCCTTTACATGAACCAGAGGGTGGCTACTTTTCAGCACCCATCGGGACCATGGAGAAAAAAAGTAGCCACCCTCTGGCAGGAAGTTGTGGCTGGAGAAAAATATAAACGGGTTTTGGAGCATTTAGAGCTGAACAATGACAAAAAAAAAGTTACACAGTCATTGATTATATAATAGAAGCTATTTTTATTATTTAATTTCAGAGTTCAGTGTCACTTTAAGGCTATACTGAACTGCAGAGTGATTACTGCCTAATACTGGACTATCGTCAGTGTGTTTAGTCATTTTATAGTCCAATCAGCCGGGTGGTGACCAAGCTGTACTACTTCACTGCTGCCTGGGGGATTAGTGGTGCATGAATCACAAGACTGGCTCAATAGAATTATAAAAAAAAATGTCAGCTGTCTGGTGCCCCTCATTTTGTGGTTTCCTTGTAAGATTATAATATTCCGTGCAAAGGTTTCCTGATAGCAGAAAAACATATGAAAGCATTCTTTGCCACCAGCATAGCATTCCTTTCTTGAAACAGCCCAGTACCTTCTATCAATCTTTTTATTGTGGCAACTCTGTTGTGGTATCAGTAAAAGTGAATTTAAGGTAGAGATACTGGTTCCAAAGTGAGTCACAGCTTGAAAACCCAGCAAAACAGACCCAAGGTGTCTCATTCTAATCGAAGTGAAAGCACTTGACTGAAGCGTCTACACTATTCTACACAGTGTTGTGCATGGTAGAGGAAACCAAGGAGCACTATGGGGGACACAGGAGATCAATACTTCAGGGAGGGTTAGTCTTTCAGCAGACTTCATTGGAGTATTCAAGGATGCGGCATACAGAGGGAGGGAAGTATTCAATGTCATTTTTTGAAGGATATAATTTTTGCCAGCATTACATTTCTTCACAGAGTTGCCTTATAGGGAACCTATCAGAAGACAACTATAGGTGCCGACTTGTTTTTTCAGAACCATTTATGTGAATGTTCAGTAATGAAAAAAAGATGTTACAGGAGCACAATTATTTATTTGCTGTTTGTTGAATGTAGACCTGTTGAATGTAGACACGTAAGTATTAAAATATACGAGCTGCCATTGTGCCAATTCTAGTTAGATTCTAGGTTGTAATCCACATCATGGCTTCAATGCCTATTTAGTCATTGAAATGTAATCGGTGAACTCTGAAAAGTCATTAATATTATTATACAGTATTTATATGGCGCCAACAGTTTGCACAGCACTTTACAATATAAGGAAGACATTACAATTGCAATACAATTCAAGACAAGATGGTAAGGATGGCCCTGCCCCTGGGGGCTTACAATCCAGTCATAACCTCAATCCTGTATGTTTGGTAAGGCAGGCCACTGACCTAGGTATTGAAGCCTAGATGATAAGTATAGATCTGGTACTTGACCCTTTAAAAAGCTAATCAGCAAAGGCAGCCCTGACATTTCTATCCTCACAGGTTTCTTTTAAAGAAAGCCTTCACTGAAAGAAAAACTTACTCTGCAATTTTTGACTTGGGAAAATGCTAATCACCTTGCTGGTCAGGATGATCACATGGCTTCCGTACTTTGAGTCACTGACTCAAAACAAGTTTGCAGATCAGGGGTTCTGACTTTGCTGGCTGCATACCTGTTTAGGTCAAGGACTCAGAAATCATTCAATCAAGAGTCAGCCAGGCAACTAGCATTCTCAGAAGGAAGTCAGCAAAGGCAGCTTACATATTTTTTCAAGAGATTGTTTATTAGGATTCAGGAGGTTTGTCTGCAAATTTTAATTTTTTTTTTCCTTTCCAGTTTTTTTTTAGTAACCCACTGCGGGTCCTCAACATATTAACAGCCCTGGAGGGATTACTTATCTTTTATCAGCTGTATTCACTCTTCTCCTCAGAGAAGTGGCACCATACCATCTCTCTAGCTCTTATCCTGTTCAGTAATTACTATGCTTTTTTCAAGCTGCTTCGTGACAGAATTGTACTAGGGAAGGCATATTCTTATACAGGGGTCGCCAACACTGAACAGAAGATGAACTGACCTCCCCTGCACCAAAGCTCTGTATTTTTGTTACAAATTGCTTTGTTCTTTGTGTAATTAAAAGCAAGAGAATATTTTTTTACTCTCAAACCGCCTGATGTTGTTTTTTTTAAGCCGCAAAGCTGGGATCTTGTTCTGAAACCGATTTAGGGGGACACAAATGAAAAACAAACTAATATAGGTGTCTGCCAAATATCTACACTTATATCTTGGGCCATACCATATAAAGAGTTCGCCATTCCCTGCAACACCAATGTTGCTGCCAAAGCTCTTTTATTCTGTTACGTTTTTAAGTGATTCTCATTAGAGAGTTATGGGAGCTGCTGCAGACACCTTGATGTCTGACTTCAGTACTTTTGAGTCACAGATCTGTAACACGTATGCTGTAAATGAGGGTCAGAAGTGTAAAAATTCCTTATCTGAGGGTTAGACCAATCCCAGGAAAATTTATAGCTGGAACAAAACATTTAGTTGACGCCGCACGTGGTAGATGACGGGATCCGCCCAGCTGCGTGAGTGACAGCTGGCTCTGCCTACCTAGAGGCACAGCCAGCTGTACCCTCCCCGTCCGTTCCGCCAGTCAGCGCTGGCAGATCGGAGAGGGGAATCCAGCCCCTCCCCCTGTCACGGCAGAGAGCCGTGACAGGATCGAGAGGTGAGCGAACCTCTCGTATGTGTTCGCTCACCTCCCGATCTACTGAGCCGACCTGTGACAGTCTCATTGTCACAGGTCGGCTAGAACTATGAGGTGAGTGGAAATCACTCATCTCATAGTTCTCCTTTAAGATCCCTTCCCCAGGCTGTACCTAGGGGCCTATGGACATACTTATGATGACAATGCCAATAAAAGATAGAAATGCAGTGTTTTATTTCGTTTTCAGCCTTACTCCAGCAAGGTTTCTCCAGTAGGTGCTAAGAGTTTATTGAGCAGTATATACAGCACAGATTAATTTCCTGTGATATGGTGCTCACAAAGCTTGGGCAGCATTGTCACTTGACAGAGGCAGTGGCATGGGACCAGGTTGGCGTCTCCTGTTTCTGGTAACTACTGAAACCTGTGGTTTGTAAGGGGAATACTTCCCATTGACCAGCACTGCAGTGGGGTCCTTCTCCCAATATATTTTTCCCAGTTGGAATGTAGTGTTGTAATAATACATTATGGCCACTGTGACGGACCCCGGTACTCAGGATAAGTATGTCCGCCGCTGTATTCTTCCTTGCTGAGAAGATATTGCAACCCGCTGATCTTTAGCTCTCAGTTTCCCCAGTCACTGGTCGAGACACAAGTGTAGGGTGAAACAAACTCTGATTTATTGAGCAACTGCGCAACCTTTTATACAGCAAGTGATGAGATCAGATTATAATCCCATCACATCCACCTTGCCTTCCCCAGACAATCTATCTTCATAACACCACGGGGTTTCCCCTGCTAACGAGCTCCAGACAGCCATAGCAGGAGCCTGGCCAGAATGTCATTTCTGAGCTCCCTCAGAGAACAATGGGAGATAACGAGGGATGGTGCTGATAGTCTTTTCATAACCAGGTCACACAGTATAACGCACTCAAACATAACTCAACACCAATACACATTTAACTTATAAACTCATCACCATGTCGTCACAGCCACTATATTGCATTTCCTAGTTTGGATGTAGTATGTAGTCAGAGCCTCACTGATACGTACCTGAATATTAAGATGATAAACCTACCTAAACTTGACCTGAGATGTGCCACGGTCACTATGGTCAGTATGCAAATAAGGGGGCATACCCAAGAGTAAAATGTTATAGAAGGGGTGAGGGAGGGTGGGGTGACACGAACGAACAGAATCTGGAGCAGCTGCCAATGGCAACCAATCAACTTCTCTCTTCAGTTTGTTCGGTTAAGATTTTAAAATGAAAGAGAGAAGCTGATTGGTTGCCATGCACAGCTGCTCCAGATTCTGTTCGCTCCACTCTTGATAAATTCCCCTCATTAATCCCCTCAAATTAATCAATTTCCTATGCTCCAACACTCCATCTATTGGCCACAATGTATTACTATTACAACAACTAAGAACATTTGTTCTTGGCAATATTTGCCCAAACCATTCACAGAAATCTGCAGGGGTGAAGGGCCCTGCATAATGTTTATAAACAGACCCCTAAGTACCCCACATGACTTATTATTTTATTTATTGTATCTACAGCGTATTGATTAAGCTATTGTACACCCAGGTATAGATATAGTAAATTGAGTAGTGTTCACTGAGACCGATAAATTTTTTCCAGAGTCCTTCCATGGCAGAAAGGTTTAGAAGGTGATTGATAGTTTTTCCTCAAATACTATTTGCATATTATTAACTAGACCTTTGTAGGGGATCGGGAAATGGTTTTATTAACTTGGCAGGAGTTCAGCTGTGGAGAAATGTCAACAACAACAGGGTTCTGTGTTTTATACTGTTATGGTTACATAGGAGTAAGTGCTCCATGTTTGCTAACTCTTGGCCTGCTCTGGACCCTAAGCAAACCCTCCGGGTCCATTTAGCTCCACAATCTCCAGCTCCAAAACTGATTGAGAGAAGCTTTGCCCAGCTGTACATGCTGGAGAACTGCAAACAAAAATGCATGACATTTATGGACACTTTTAGAAAAGAAAATGGAATTTTACATAGGTGTTTCAGCAGAGCTCTGGGAATCAACATGTAAAAGTGAAGCTTTGTCCTGGCACCTTATGCAGGGATCCCAACCTGAAAGAAGCAATTTCAGGGAGGTGTCCCTCTCATTTCAGGGAGGTGCACTTTGCAATAGCCAATAGCAAACTAGCTATTGCACCCGCCTTCTGCTGCTTTCAATCACCAGAAGAAGACCTGATAGAAAACTTCAGGTTCCCCTCTGCTGATTGACAGCAGCAGTGGGCAGTGCATTAGCTAGTTTGCTATTGGCTATTGCAAAGTGCAATAGCCAATAGGAATCTAGCTATGCATTCCTATGACTTTTTTTTTTTTCTGACTGACGGCGGGCCGCGGCTCCCGATGTCAGAAAAAAAAAGAAGACATTGCAGGGAAAGGTTTACTCTGCTCGATTGAGCAGAGTAAACCTTTCCGGGAGGAAGTGCTCCTCTCCCGGGCGGCCGGGAGCCACTATCTAATAGCAGGAGACTCCAGGAGCGTCCAGGAGAGTTGGGATGTCTGCCTTATGAAACTTCCTCTCCTGCTAGAAAGTTGTTTTAAAGTGTTGGATTTCACTACAGGTTTACTTTAGGAGTCACCCTTATCCCCCTTGAACATTTTACCTCAATTCCTGTCCTTGAAATCTGGGGAATGCTTGTCAAGTCTTGCTCACACTAGCTGCATGGTAAAATGGGGCTTGTGTCTGCTAGTTGGCAGCAGTGAGCCGAGGTGCCTTGTTGTTACAACACAAGGCACCGTTTACTTTTTTTGTTTTGTTTCTTTTCTTAACTTTATTTGGAGTGTACACTCTATTCATGGCTCCGCACGCTGAGATGACTACCCATGCCCTGCAAGGGTTAAGTGCCCGTTTTAGTCTTAAGGACAAAAATAAAAAGATATACTCACCCAAACCTTGGAGCAGGCTGGCTGTTTACTGGTCCCCGCAACCTCTCTCCTTCTCTGCTCCAGCAATGGCATTTCCCTTGGCATGCTCACTTTCAATGTAGTGTATTGAACATTCAAATTTAAATATATAAGGACTACGCTAATGTGACACCTAATTAAACACAGACTTATATATAATATGTAAATCTATAAACCATAAGCTGCTGGGTGACCTCAAAGCAGGTAGTGAGTGTATTCTCAAATCAGAGAGATAGCAAACTGATACTGGTCCCTATGTGATACACTCTAAATTAACTGATATACGTGATAAAAATCAGTGGTGTCACTAGGGGGGGGGGCGGGTGGTGCGGCCCACAACCGGGTGACACCAAAATGACTGACAGGGGTGTCATCCCCTCTAAAAAAAATATATCGGGCATTGATAGTGTTTCCTATCTGATACACGCTAAACCAACTGATATACGTGATAAAAATCAGTGGTGTCACTAGGGAGGTGTAGGGGGTGCAGCCCACACCTGGGTGACACCATTGGAGGGGTGACACCAAAATGATTGATAGTCATTATGGTGTCATCTTCTCTTAAATGTCGGGCACTCGGCCATGGACCAAGAACCCAAAGGTTGCAGGAGAGAGAAAAGGGGACCTCCACGGCCGCGCATGCGTGTGATGTCATCGTGAACATGCGTGAAACCAGGTCTCACGACGTCCCTGATAACAATGAAAGTGATAAATAAAGACAAAAAAAAGGAACAGGGAAATGTCTACAATGTCCTCACAAACACCTTTTGTGAAAAAACCCCCAGTATTTTTTTTTTGTCTTTCACACTATTTATCACCTTTATTGTTATTATTACATATATCAATTGGTTTAAAGTGTATCACATAGGGACCAGTATCAGTTTGATTTAAGAATACACTCACTGGGGGGAAATAATCAAAACTGGAGCAGTTGTCCACAGCAACCAACCAGCTTCTCTCTTCAGTTTGCTCAGTTAAGATTTGAAAATGAAAGAGAGAAGCTGATTGGTTGCCATGCACATCTACTCCAGATTTTGTCTGCTCCAGTTTTGATAAATTCCCCTCATTGTATTGCACATGATGATTTACAGGACCATAGACTGCCATAGCGGAAGTAGAAAGAGGCTGCGGGGACCAGTCTAACAGCCAGTCAGCCAGCTCGGAGGATCAGGTGAGTATAACTTTGTTATTTTCATCAATAGAGCAAAATGAGCACTTAACCCTTGCAGTGCAGGGGTTAGCCCCACTGGAAGAATTAAGAATATTTCTGCCTGGAGTTCTTCTTCAACTCCCCCCAACCTATTATATATTTTTAAGGCAGGGACACTGTAGAATATTATAGTGGCAGCTGTATTCTTTATTTTTTTTATGCCATAGGATATTAGTCTAACTGTTTATCAAACACACATTTTCAATAAAAATACCCTCAAATAAATTAGTCAAGCTTTAAAATTATAACCATAGACCAGCACAGCTTTCGGGCAGTAAAATGTCATGTTACACATAACACAGATCACAGCCGGTGTCTCAGCTATATCACAAGGCCAGCGGGGAATTAAAAGCGAGCTTCCCCTTTAAGACGCTGGAACGCACGTCGAATTCCTGTGACACGCACGCACAGGGCCCTTTGACGTCTGCGTACGCAAATTCGCTCCGCGCCTTCCTTAGATTGTCATCGGAGGCTTCCGTTAGTCAGACATATTGTCCCAGAGGAGCCGGGAGAGGCCCTGATACACCGGGGACAGCATGGGTGAGAGCGAGCGGGCATATGGAAGGGGATAGACGGTGTCATGAGGCTGGGAAAGTAGCTCGGGGACAGTAATGCCCGGCCGGCATGGCAGGTTTAGGGGCACAGCAACCCCACCCTGGAAGATGAAGTCTAGTAGACGCAGGGTGGAACGGCTGTGCTCCCAGCATGAATGTCCTATGCGGACAGTTTGTGTGTCCGCCCACGGTGGTGAGGACACGAGTTGAGCACAGAATAGCACTGCACACTCTGGTGGTTACCTGTGTGTCCTGTTATGAACCTGTGTAGGAAAAGCAGTAGTAGTTCTGTGACTGGAACATGCAATTTCTATAGCAACAGAAGTAGATCAGTGTTCAGGGTAATGGTGTGAGCCTTCTACCTGTGTGTGATTGGCTGTGTGCAGAGGAGCATTCACTTAGTCATGGCTACTGTCATGGGGAAGGAGCAGGGAGCCCAGGCCATCTGCATTTAGCTGCTCATCAATGTCACAGATCACCATCTGAACTCCTGCTCTGTCCTCATAGAGGGGAATTTATTAACACTGGAGCAGCTGCCCATGGCAACCAATCAGCTTCTGTCTTTCTTTTTCAAAGCCTAACTGAACAAACTGAAGAGAGAAGCTGATTGGTTACTATGCACCGCTGCTCCAGTTTTAGTAAATGACCTCAGTGAGCCTATTCGTGTTTTAGGAGCTTTTTGAGAATGTGTTGTAGCCAGGTCATACTTTGCAGCCTTATTAAGAAAAATAAAGCTGACCATACACTGTTTGAATCTCATCAAAATCATATGTCAGAGCATTTGATGATGCCAAGTAATTTCATTTAAAAGCCCTTAAAGTGATATTAAACCTTTTGGGGTTTTTTCTTTACTTTTTATGAGGAAAAAGCCTACATTTACATGATTTTGCAGTTTGTTTTGTTTAAGTTGCCTTTCTTGAAGGTCCTTCACAGGGGTGTGGAAATTAAAAAGAAAACTACTTGTCCAAGGTCTAAAGCGGGGGCCCAATCTAACCTCCCCCTCATGATAATCTACTTGTCATGATACAAAAAATTATTTTAACCAAAAGTGTATTTTACCATGCTAAGTTCTTCTCATTGGTCAGCGCCGTCACCTGACCGCGCTGACCAACAGGTGCTTGCAATTTGCGAGGGAAATTCAAAATCCATAGCGCAGGGCTGCGTTGGATGGCAGTATGGGGTACAGATAGTGCGGATAGGGAGACAGGGGGCAGATGTAAGCAGTGAGTGAATTTACCATTTAATGCATATTGTGCTTGTTAGGGATTTCTTTTTTATTTTAGTTTTATTATTTTTTAATTTTTTTTTTAACACTTTTTTTTTTGCTTTCATGTGACGTAATTTAAAACATTTTTTTTTATAAAAGAAAAAAAACAAGCTGCTATACAAGCGATCTGAGCGGCTGTACAGATACCCAGATCACTTGTACAAAACGAGCGAGCGCCTCCCCCTGCTTTTTGCCTGCAGCAGGACTAAATGTAGAAAAAAAAAACACCTGCCCAGCGCCTTGAGCTGCATGTCCTGGGTGTCGGGTGATAGAAATTCTGCACCTCTGCTTAAGTTGTTCCCCAAACCGCAGCCCCCCTTGTTGCGGGTGCCTACTCCTGGGCTGTGCCTGTGACAATGAGACTATCACAGGTCGGCTCAGTAGATCGGGAAGTGAGCGAACACATACTGGCGTTCGCTCACTTCTCGATCCTGTCACAGCTCTCTGCTGTGACAGGGGAGGGACTGGATTGTCCCCTCCCCGCTCCGCCAGCGCTGACTGGCGGATCGGACTGGGGAGGGGGCAGGCACAGCTGGCTCTGCCTCTAGATAGGCAGAGCCAGCTGTCACTCACGCAGCTGGGACCTTTAAGGTATAAAATGCCCAGCCTTTAGTACTACTTTACATAATGAGTTCACACCTGATGTGTTGGGACTTTTCCAGCGCTGCCCCAATGTACAGACAAGGCAGTTTGCCTTGTTTTACATCAGCACAGTTCACACCAATGTGATGGTATGCACCGAAAAAAGTACAGCGTGGAGTACATTTGTCAGCACAGCATGGTTCGCTGTGCCGATAGATCTTCAAGAAATGTCACAAGTGACATTTCAATAAAGTTCTACCAGAGAAAAAAAATGAGCTCCATTGGGGTTGGTGCTTCAGCACTGTACCTGTCATGGCACACCAGCAGTGGTGTGTTCAGCATGGCTTGCTGGTGTGAATGAGCCCATCAAATTTTGTCAAGACAAGCTACTTGAATGGAATTTTCTTTGTGACTAGTACATGGACATTACACGATGTACGATTTTCTCAAATGGAAGTCATGGTTAGAGTTGTTCGTTTTAGATAAGAAACAAGAAAAAATTTCCATCCTGCTCCTTGGAATTTTCCATGTCACTATGGTACAGTCAAGATTGAATGTTGATTAGACCTCACTAACCATTCCTCCTTATATTAACATAACCAACTCCTTGCATTGTAAAGCACTGCACAAACTGTTGGTGCTATATAAACCCTGTATTATAATAATAATAATAATAAAATCGTATGCAAGTTCCAAAGACTAAACTTTTTGGAATGAAATTCTACTGGTGTATGGCCAGCTGTAGATGAACATTTCTCTAGACACGAGAGGGTTAAACTACGTATTTGATCGCCCTGCAGCAGCTCACTGTGTTCTTGTGACCTACATTGGGAAGGAGGGTGTTGCAATCATTGCAGGGCTCACATACCTTTACATTTTTGTGTACAGAAAAGGAACCAGTTTAAAGGCATTTTTTTTCTTGAAAAGAGTGGGGAATATTTGAAAGAAGAACTCCAGGGAAAAAAAGTATTTAAAGGAGAACTATGGGGTCAGGGCTTTTCCCCATAGTTCTCCTTAGGGTAACGGGAGGACACAAACTAGCGTCCTCCCGTCACCCTAGGCTCAGTACAGCTCGCGGTATACTGAGACGCCGCAGTATACCGCAAGCTGCTGCTCGCGGTATACTGAGACGCTGAAGCGGATCCTGACAATTATGCCGGGATCTGCCCAGCTGCGTGACTGACAGCTGGCTCTGCCTATCTAGAGGCAGAGCCAGCTGTACCCGCCCGCTCCCCCGTCAGCGCATGAGGATCGGGGAGGGGGGAATCCAGTCCCTCCCCTGTCACAGCAGAGAGCCGTGACAGGATCGAGAGGCGAGTGAATGCCGGTATGTGTTTGCTCACCTCCCAATCTACTGAGCCGACCTGTGACAGTCTCATTGTCACAGGTCGGCTAGAACTATGAGGTGAGTGAAAGCACTCACCTCATAGTTCTCCTTTTTAAAACCTGTCCAAACTATCCATTGCATTTTCTTCTCTGTATTTCTTTTTTTTCTGCCTCTGATGGCATACATACAATCTCTCCTGTAGCATGTCTGTAGTCTCTCACCAGCTTTTCCAGTATATCCACAGCCACTAACCATTTTCTGTATCATTGCATACTGTACGTCAGGGCTGGACAAATCCCTGGAGCCAGGTAGCTAATGTGTCTTAAAAATGACAGCAGGCGCCTAACTTTTTTGAAGTTTTCTCAAGTTACTGTGAATGGAACTGGCTCCTAAAAAGATTCTGCTGCTCTTGAATTAGACAGACTGGACACTGAATTCCATATTTGTCTACCTCTGACATATTGTACACTTAATATTATATGTGGCACTTTGGTGATGTCAGGGGCCACACTTTAGACACCCTATAGGAAGTAAGTTGACCACCACTGTTTTAACCCCTCCCTCCTCTACCCCCCCCCCCCCCCCCAACCAGCTAATCGATAATGGAAATAGTTGACAACTATTCTCATTATCGATTAGTTGGTTGCAGCCCTAGTGGGTTAAACAGTACCATTGATCTCCAACCCCAGCAAAAATATGTTTTAAGTTTTCGATAGATTTGGGAAGCATAAACGCTTATGTCAAAAAAGGATGTACTTGTGTTCTTTTATTGCTGACCCTGTTGGGGAGATTCATCTTACTTCCTGTCCTTGTAACAGAAGGCTTATATATTAGGGGAAGAGTTGTCACTGGGATTGGAAGATACAGAAGGTTATCTCAGGGCGCATTCACACCAGTTGCAGTGCGTTTCCGGGCTGGAACGCACTGCCTCGCATTGCGGTCGGCTCACTTTTTTGTGGGGCAGCAGGGGGTGTGGTGGGCCATTGAAGTGAATGGCACCGTAGCCACGCCCTCCGGCCGCAATGTGATTGCCCGCACCGGATCGCAAGGCACATTGTGCCTGCGGTCCGGTGCTGCGTGATCAAAATAGTTCTTGCAGCATTTTGTTCGCACCGGACCGCAAGCACAATGTGCCCTGCGATCCCGTGCGGGCAATCGCATTGCGGCCGGAGGGCGTGGTTTTGGTGCCATTCACTTCAATGGCCCACCACACTCCCTCATGCCCTACAAACAAGTGAGCCGGCCGCAATGCGCTGCTGTGCGTTCCGGCCAGATCTATCGATAGATAGATCTATCTATATATACACATATACACACACTCCAATTGCTGACTTCTCCCTCTGAAAATGGCAGTTGCCTGATTGCTTCGGTCACCATATCTCGAGTCACTGGCCTGGAATAAGTATCCACATCAAGAGTTGTCGCTTTGTGCTCTCCGAATATTTGTTTTCAGCAAGTGATTTAGAGAGCATTAAAAGACAGCCAGATGACAGAAAGAGGATAGTAATTTACAGCATACCTTTTTCTCTGCGATGGGATGCTATACATATACTGTGTGTACTCGGCACACAATATTTTCCTGACATGCTGAAGTTGTATCACTATATATACCCTGTTTCCCTGAAAATAAGACCTACCCGGAAAAATAAGACCTAGTACTATTTTTGGGAATTGCTAAAATATAAGACCTACCCCGAAAATAAGACCTAGTTGTGACCATTGCCAGGGCCGGTGGTGGCATAAGGGGGAACCTGAAGATCCGCAGGAGAGAATCAGCGGTGCCAGCGAAGCCAGGGCTAGAGGAAGCGAGGCGGCACCGGAGGGAGCAGAGCCGCATAAGCCGATCCCTCCTCAATAGCACCGGCTCCTGTCACAGGCGGAGTGATACCAAATGCACTCCGCCTGTGAGGAATTGATAGTGAAAGCGCGCTTCGCTTTTTCTGGTTATCAAATTGCTCTTGGAAAGGCGCGGCACCCCTGATTGCCCTTAACTTTGCCATTTTGGATTATTTAATTTGGATTTGCATTAACTTTGGATTGTTATACATTTAAAAACAAAAAACAAATAAGACCTACCCCGAAAATAAGACCTAGTGTGTTTTTTTGCGCCAAAAAAAATATAAGACAGTGTCTTATTTTCGGGGAAACACTAATATATATATATATATA
>NW_017307227.1:622461-646452 GCF_000935625.1 Nanorana parkeri
TATATATATACACACACACACACACTACATCTACTCTCTTAAAATCACCAAGATGTATTTTGCTAAATGTAGAGAGCTGATTTTTATTGCCTAAAACCACACCATGGTGTTCTGAATTAGTCTGTGTGAGCGTCTTGCTTGTGTCACATACTGGTCATTTTTGGGAAGGCGCTTCATCATTTCTCCCATGTTGCATTGGGATTCCAGTCATAAAGTTGGCAGTGTTTTAGGTGGTCACATAGAGCAGAACATCATGATGTTAGTGAGTGACATGGGTATGCTTAAAGTGACATTAAAGGAAACTTTTTTTTTTTTCCCTCCCCCCAATGTTAATTAAAGCACTTACCTTAAATGATGTCTCTTAATCCGATCTTCTTTCCTGATGTTTTCAGCCTTCTCTCCAGCGCTGCGGCGTGTCTCCGATCCAGCGCTGACTCCTCTGGGCTTGCTGGCACTTCCTGTCCCACGGTGTGTGCATGCGGGTGCACGCGTCCATAAACTTACCTTGCGTCTCTCTTCGTGTCCCGGCCGAAAATGTGAGCTGCGCACGCCCCAAGATCCTTTGTGGCCGCCCGAGAGTTTTCACATTTTTGGACGGGAGCGTGCGGGGAAGACGCAAGTAAGTTTAAACCGCTGTTAAAGCGTTTTTTTTGTTTTTTTTACCTTTTTGCATATATCTGCTGCTTGCTAGCAGTAGATATATGCAAAAAAAACAGGGTTTAGAAACCCTTTAAGACTTGAATTGAGTTCTGCTGGAACACCCTAAGAAAATTCCATTGACATGACATCACTCCCTACTGTTAGCTAATACAGAGGGGAGTGTTCCAGACCAATCATAGGAGAGCAGCTACACTGACAGGTTTCTATAAGTGCAAGACACATGCGAGGAAGCTTATTCAAAGCATAAAGGTGGTCTTTAGTGAAAATAAAAGTACCTTCATTTAACTGCTAGACTAAGGGGTCTGCATTAAATACTGCATTATGGTCACTAGTTGGAGCTGAGGATCATAGGAATCAAATACGTTAGTAACTTGTTGGTACAATGTTATAATTTAAGAGAACACTGGAGATGAGCATATAAATGTAATCCCTAATACTAGGGGAATAGCAGTCATTACATTTCTGTGTTTGTTTTCTCTAGCGTGTCTCTTGTTACTAATGTGCATTTCCTATGATCCTCCGCTATATTTAGTGGCCATAATGCATTTTTTTCCTCTACTCGTCAGCACCATGTAGGGACGTTGGTGCCATATGAAAGGCATCCGTCCGGCTGTATGCCAGGTTGAACTTCTAAAAATTGCCCCAGAGTATTGTTGGAGATGCAAGCTACAGTGAGAAATGGAGGCCACCCAGATCATTGCTAAGACTGGGTTCTTGTGGTGGTTACAGCTTAAGTCAAGGATTTGATCATACACGTTGGCCCTCATCCTCTTGCACTTCTCTGCTACACTTACTGCCCACTATCACACCCTTTACATTCCTCTGCTGCACTTTCTGCCCACCCTCATACCCTTCACACTTTTCCTGTACAAACTGCCTGCTGTCCTACACTCCACATTCCTCTCCTGCATGTACTGCTCCATGTTGGATCCTTGGCCACACCTACTACACACTGCCTTCCCTCATGCCCTCTGCACTTCTCTTCATTACATACCACCCATCCTCATATCCTCTGTGCAGGCTGCTTTTCCTCATGCCCTCTGCACTTCTCTTCTTTACATACCACCCATCCTCTGTGCAGGCTGCTTTTCCTCATGCCCTCTGCACTTCTCTTCTTTACATACCACCCATCCTCTGTGCAGGCTGCTTTTCCTCATGCCCTCTGCACTTCTCTTCTTTACATACCACCCATCCTCTGTGCAGGCTGCTTTTCCTCATGTCCTCTGCACTTCTATTCTTCACATATATTTAATGTTCACAACCTTGCACATTCAGGACTTTGCATGCTTTTTGTTCAGTTACATAAAAGCAAAGGATGTTAAATGCAGCGGTCACTATGTTCCCAAACTATCATGTTCTGTGTCTAGTTCCCAGTTCCACAGTCCCAACAGGTAAAAAAAAAAATGTTTGTTTCCCCACCAGATTCCATTGCGAGCCCCGGGAAGGACAACAGTCGCATGAAGAGCTACAAAAACAAGGCTCTAAACCCAGAAGAGATGCGTAGACGGCGTGAGGAAGAGGGAATTCAACTGCGCAAGCAGAAACGTGAACAGCAGGTCAGTAGATCTGGAATAAAACAAGTATGTAATGCAAAACAGTCAGCTTGATGGAAGCTTTTATTGTTGTAGTGATAAAAATTATATAAAAACTTGGACGCATCCAACTATTTTATTAGAGACAATGAGACCAACTTCCTATTCTTTTTGCTCTATAATGTGCATGTTTTTATCTCTACTTTTAGAGAATCAGCCCACTACATTGCATATGATGGTAACTCTTAGTAATATTATCTGACATACCGTTTGTGTTTTGTACTTGTGAATGTCCTGCATTGGCTCAGAATTTAGAAATGCAGAAAACTAAAGACACGTTTGGTAGAATTGTATCCTCTTGGTTATGACACATTTCATTATTGAAGATGGGCATAATAAGAGGTTCCCAGCTATCAGTTAGGGCCATTGGCATTCCATTGATTTGCAGTTGGCATTTACCCACAGAGTACCGTATATACTCGAGTATAAGCCGAGTTTTTCAGCCCATTTTTTGTGCTGAAAAATGCCCCCCTCGGCTTATACTCGAGTCAGTGTCTCGAGCTGGTCAGGTTTCTTCTTACTTACCTCGCCGAGCGTCGCGTCACTGCTGCTCCGGTGGGCGGCGCTCCGAGCGGGGTCATCTTAATGTATTAATTTGCTGTTCTAATGGAGGTTATCTTCACTGCTTCAGTAAAGTTACCTAACGGTGGTTGAGATTTACTGAATAGAAACCAGCTGCATATGTTGAATCAGCATATTCAGCACCAGCTGGAGCTGCATATGTTATGTTACATTACTGTAGGGCAGGGGTCGGAACGTCTGGCCCGTGGGCCTTAAACGGTTGTTTGTTCTGGCCCTACGAGCCGGGTCCCCTCGTGTGACGCTGCAGACTGGAAGGTGTGATCCCGCCACTCCCTGGCTGCATGAAGGGGTATACAATGTGGTGAGAACATGAAGGGGGGGTACAATGTGACCAGAACATGAAGGGGGGGAATAATACAATGTGACCAGAACACGAAGGGGGGGGGAATACAATGTGACCAGAACACGAAGGGGGGAATAATACAATGTGACCAGAACATGAAGGAGAGGGATACACCATGTGACCAAAGAGCAGTAGTTCCAGCCATCACATTAGGGGTGAGCTATATAAATGTTTGACTAAATATAGCAGGCTGATTAAGTTGATAATTTTGTGGCCCACGAATGATCTAATAAATAACCAAATGGCCTTTGGCATAAAAAAGGTTCCCCACCCCTGCTGTAGGGCCTTCCCACAAAAATGCAAGTTGACTGGGTGTTGGGCTGACCCACTCGCTTTAATACTTTGTGTCACTGTCCCAGGACATGTATGAAGATTAGGAAAGTTGAAGAAAAGTCAATATACTTGTACTTGATCTTGCCAGTGATTCCAGATAATAAAACAAAAAGCACCTGCAAGGTAACTCAGGAAAGCTCAGAAATGACCAGGTCTGCAGCTAAATGTGATTAAATGTTTGCAGATGTTTGTACAATTATTTGTTGATTGTTTTGCAGCTCTTTAAGCGCCGCAATGTGGAGCTGGTTTCTGAAGATTCATCCATGTTTGATGGTCCTCTAATGGATTCTTATGTCAGCTCCACCAATGTTGGGGTAAGTGTAGTAGAGCGGGTATAGGAGTATTCAGTCTTCCTACTGTATGATGACCTACAAATGTTTTAAATGTCTGCTTTCCCAGGATGGAGTTATTACCCGTGAGATGGTTGGGTTGCTGCTTTCTGATGACCCTGACCTGCAGTTGGCCACAACACAAAAATTCCGAAAGCTGCTGTCTAAAGGTATGACATCTTGTGAGTATATATATATGCCATTGAGCAGGATTCAGAACACAAATCATATGTTATAGTACATTGTACATTAATAGTAGAATGCAGTCATGCCTTTGGAGTAGGTCATGTCAGCACTGTCCTAGATACTCAGTCCTTGATTACTTTGTATTTCAGAGCCAAACCCCCCAATAGATGAAGTGATAAATGCTCCTGGAGTGGTAGAACGGTTTGTAGATTTCCTTAAACGAAGTGACAACTACACACTACAGGTGAGTGTATTGCTCTGCATTCAGAGGTTCCTTGTAGAGAGGATTTAAGTTTGGCAAATGCATGAAGCACAACATTACATTTCTTTTATTTATAGTTTGAAGCTGCCTGGGCTCTAACAAACATTGCATCTGGCACTTCACAACAAACCAAGATTGTTATCGAAGCAGGAGCCGTGCCAATTTTTATCCAGCTGCTAAACTCTGAATATGAAGAAGTGCAGGAACAGGTTTGAATACTATACATGTTGTCGTTTTTGTTTTTCTTTACCGTTTTGTGGCTTCTCATTTAATGTTTGCTATTGCTGTCTTTTCTTCTCCTTACTTCTTTTCCTGTGGATTCCTGCAGGCTGTGTGGGCACTAGGGAACATTGCCGGTGACAGTTCTGTGTGCCGAGACTATGTACTTAGCTGCGACATCCTTCCTCCTCTACTTAAGTGAGTACAGCTTAATGTATAGGGCAAAATAGGTCTCCATTTTGTTTGACAAAATAAAAAACCTGTTGCAGTTGGCTCATGGATGGATGAAATGTATATTTTTAGATTAAAGTAAGCTGAACATGGCCTACAAAGCGCATAAGGTAACTGTGCTGAGGTCTGCCTGCAAGTATCTGTGTTAGAGTTTAAATTGATCCCTGTGAAACCCCTTGGATTCCCGGCCTAATCTGTACACACATCCTTGGCTTCTCTAGGGTACGCTCTCCCCCTTCTGTTGCCATGTCCTACCACCAAGTTGATTGGTGAGGACTCAGTGGAGGTAGGGTGCTCCACAATGCCATTTAATATCTACAGACACCTTTTAATCTTCAAATTGGTCAGTTTCTTGGTTGGGCATTTTTTGTTGGATGACGAGCCACTGTATATGGGGCAGTAATTGATGACACCAAATGAGCGCTCTTAAAATACCTCCTCTAGTCCATGTTATTATACATGCTACCAGTACGTTCTGTGCTCTTGTCCACCCACTGCACTCAATTAACCTAATCGGGCGTGCTTGTGCGCTGGGTAAAGTGGACCATGAGACTGTCGGATCATGCATGCGAGCCTAACTTAACCAGCCTAACAAGGGGATTTAAAGGCACCGCTTTCGTTGGTCAAATATTTTTTATAAAAGATATATTTTAGATTTTTTTTTTTTTTCTAGGTTTATTAACTTCTGGTCTGCCTTTCAGTGAGAGTCTTGAAAGATCCCCTCCTACCTTTAGAGTTGCTGCCCTGTCATTAGGGTGGCTGCATACTTCAGAGCAGATACAGTCAAAACAAATAAAGCTACATTAGGTGGTCAATGTAAATCTTTCTAAATAACTGTGCCAGCTAAAATAATAGACTGAATATCCAGATTTTTATATAATCCCAGTTGTAACTGGTCTTCTTTAAGAGATACAATGAGGATTGCAGAAGAGTATTTTGGTTAACTTCAGTTTGGGATTTAAAAAATCTTTTTTTTATTAAAGTACCATGTTCTGTTTTGTTTTTGTAGTCTATTGACCAAGTCAACTCGCCTTACCATGACAAGAAATGCTGTCTGGACCTTGTCTAACCTGTGCAGAGGGAAGAACCCACCTCCAGATTTTGATAAGGTCTTCTACCTATTAATTTTTTCCATAAAAATGGTGGTTTAAAATGTTGCTTCCAAAAATTTCTCAATGTTGTGTTTTAATTTATTTATTTATTTTTTCTGTAGGTGTCTCAGTGTCTTCCTGTGCTCTCCCGTCTTCTGTTTAGTAGTGACTCTGACCTGTTGGCAGATGCTTGCTGGGCGCTGTCCTATCTTTCTGATGGTCCCAATGAGAAGATTCAGGCAGTCATTGACTCGGGTGTCTGCCGCAGGCTCGTAGAACTTTTAATGTGAGTGTGATATAACAGACTAGTGAAACGTTTGGGCTACCATTTATAGGAGAGTAAAAGCTGATTAATTGCTCTGTGTTGCTATCAACAGGCACATTACTGATTTGTAATATTATAAGTTAGCGTTGTCTTTGCTGTTTTAAATGATGGGGATTTTATATTCGGTCAAGTCTGAGTTATGCCTATGTTTAAAGCAGATCCCCGTTAACTGGCGGCTGCCTTCTTTATGCACCGGGTTACAGTATATACTGCCAGTGTTTTAGTGTTGGTGTTTAGTATCAAGGATGATGTGTTTTTAAAGCTAATATTTGCATGAAACCTTTACATTCATACAGTCTGCTGTGATATAATTTCAGTAATCTGCCTCCTACCCAGCCCCTACCCACCCTACCTTTGGGCAGACTGCAAGCTATTCTGAACAATTTTATAGAGAGACACAATTAAGAAACACTGAGGGAAAGTGCATTGACAATTGCCACCCTAGTCTTAAAGTGACATTAAACCCTCAGATTTGTTAACATAAAACAATACTGTAATGTGCGCCATACTGTAATCCATGGTTGTTTCCCTGTCTGCTGCTCTTCCTTTTAAATCCTCATGTCTTCTCATGCTTGGGCAGAACTTCCCTTTTCAGCTCAGGGCCTCTTCCTGTAGTGCTGACTCAGGTTACAAGCCTATAGAAACGTATACACAGACACCGTGTATCCATTCCTGAGACAAGACAGTCTGCTTCAAAACAGAAGTTCTGCAGAGCATGAGAAGAGATACAGATTTAAAAGGAAGAGCAGCAAAGAGAAGGGAAACAACCATGTATTACAGTAAGGCACACATTACAGTATTGGTTTATGTTAAAAAATCTGAGGGTTTAATGTCACTTTAAGATTTTTAATCCTTTGTTTGAACACCATGTTCAAATCAAATCTAATTTACTACTGATTATGTGATTTGCCAGCATTGTACAAAAGGGGTTAATTATGGTAAACATTCCCTCCACAACACCCTCCTTAACATTACTTATGGGAAGCTAGGTAGAATTTAACACTTTCGCTGCCATGGACGTATGGCATACGGTGGAACACAGCCGCTTGCAGCTGGCCACGTCAGTATGCCATACGTCGGTGGCGTTTACTGTTCCGCTGTAAACTCATGGTCACTTTAACAACCATGAATTTACACCGGAACGGTTCCCCTGACAGTTCCCTGTAAATGAATAGCTGTCATCAGTGGCTTAAATCTGGGCAGGGCCTACTGCCCCTCCTCCCTGCCTGGAGTCGCTCCAGGCTGGGATAAATTTCACCTCAGATCCCCACTGCTCTCCCCTGCCTGTATGGGCTGAGGCAGCAGGGATCGAGGAGAAACAATACTGTAATGTGCGCCATACTGTAATCCATGGTTGTTTCCCTGTCTGCTGCTCTTCCTTTTAAATCCTCATGTCTTCTCATGCTTGGGCAGAACTTCCCTTTTCAGCTCAGGGCCTCTTCCTGTAGTGCTGACTCAGGTTACAAGCCTATAGAAACGTATACACAGACACCGTGTATCCATTCCTGAGACAAGACAGTCTGCTTCAAAACAGAAGTTCTGCAGAGCATGAGAAGAGATACAGATTTAAAAGGAAGAGCAGCAAAGAGAAGGGAAACAACCATGTATTACAGTAAGGCACACATTACAGTATTGGTTTATGTTAAAAAATCTGAGGGTTTAATGTCACTTTAAGATTTTTAATCCTTTGTTTGAACACCATGTTCAAATCAAATCTAATTTACTACTGATTATGTGATTTGCCAGCATTGTACAAAAGGGGTTAATTATGGTAAACATTCCCTCCACAACACCCTCCTTAACATTACTTATGGGAAGCTAGGTAGAATTTAACACTTTCGCTGCCATGGACGTATGGCATACGGTGGAACACAGCCGCTTGCAGCTGGCCACGTCAGTATGCCATACGTCGGTGGCGTTTACTGTTCCGCTGTAAACTCATGGTCACTTTAACAACCATGAATTTACACCGGAACGGTTCCCCTGACAGTTCCCTGTAAATGAATAGCTGTCATCAGTGGCTTAAATCTGGGCAGGGCCTACTGCCCCTCCTCCCTGCCTGGAGTCGCTCCAGGCTGGGATAAATTTCACCTCAGATCCCCACTGCTCTCCCCTGCCTGTATGGGCTGAGGCAGCAGGGATCGAGGAGAAATGGCTGGTGGGGGCGGAGGAGATGCACACAATATGTAAACCTGGCAGTAGCAGTCCCAGTGTAAAAGTAGGGCTTTCTTTGTTTTGTTTTTTGTTTACAAATGTGTAATGCATATGGAAAATGGAGACCAGATGCATACAAAAGCCTGTACTCAGGCATCAGACACAGAAGCAAATCCAATGCAGTATGCTTTCACATATGCTTCTGAGTTGCATGAGTCACTCAAGGAGTTGCTTCAAGTTGTTTTTTTATATTCACCTTGACATGTACAGGGAAGAAAGGCAACTCTGATGCAGACAAAATCCCCTGTAATTGATCCCTATGGTTAGCCACACATTGTCCAGCGAATTACATGGGCAAGGATTAAGCCATTAAGGTATCTTGAGGCTATAATAAGTAGGGATGCACCGATACAGGTTTTTGGGTTACGAGTACCACCGATACTGGTGCTTCCGCTGGCATGGAGCCAGCTTCCCGGGCAATCTGATTGTCCGAGAAGCTGACTCCATTTTGTCTAGGCGGCTTGATTGTGCTTGGCCGAGAAACCGGCTTCCCAGCCAATCAGCATCGAGCCGGCTTCCCGGCCAATCAGGAAGCCAGGTGGTGAGTATTGACCTGATTCGCCGGGAAGGCGGCTCAATGCTGATTGCCCGGGGAGCAGTTTCCCCGGCCAACCAGCATGGAGCCAGCTTCCTGGCCAATAGGGAGGCGGGTCATTGTTCGCTGCCCAGTTTCCTGATCGCACGGGAAGCTGGCTCCATGTTCCCCCTACGGCACTGTCAGTCGGAGGAAATGTTCCTCAGACCGGAAGTTCCGGGTATCGAAGCATTTGAGTACTCTGTATCTGCACAGATTTCGGTACTGGTATCTGTGCATCCCTAATAAGTGCTTCCAACTTTGAAAGCACTCGTTGCTCATAGATATTTTTAAACTTGTTAGAAAATCTGTGTTGCCTGATCCATCCTTTTTCTAAATGAGAAAAGGAAAGATGCGAGGCGTCTGTGTGTCAATACAGTCAGTCAGCCAAGCTGTTACAAAAGCACTGGCAAGCCATGGTGCTATAAGAAGTGGTTATATGTCTCCCTGTGCATCTATATATTAATTGTGGGACTTTTGGGGAGGGGTGATGGGTTTAGGAGAGTGCCTTGAAAATTTGATAGTGGAGTCTTTAGCATAGTTTTTATGTTTTCCTAGTGATGGCATCTTTTGTACTTAAGGGCACAGTGAGTTACAATGTTGGAACTAAGTAGGAGATTGCTGCACAATTTTCTACTTTTTTTTGTAGATTTTGTGAATGACTAGGGATCTTCTTTCAGAGGAATAGATGGGATAATGAATGGTATATATGATTCCTTCAGGTGCATGGCAAAAACTACCTGACCATCATACCCATATAAGCTTGTTGGTTATCTGATTCCAAAACCATGGGCATTCATTTAGAATTGCCCACTTTTGTGACTATAACACCCTCCACTTTTCTGAGAAGGGAAATGTTATACGAGACGACCTGGCTTGCTGTCTGAATTCCAATTTATCCCAAAGGCAGTAGAGTTGAGATGAGGTCTCTGTGTTAGGCCCCTCAAATTCCTTTACACCAAATTCCTAAAACCTTTAAGGTCCTGGCTTTGTGCACAATGTGCGCAGTCCTTGTGGAATAAAAAATGGCCTTTCCCAAAATGGGTGTGCACTAATGTCTAAATGATTTGGTATTGAATGTTGTAGCACCAACAGTACCCTTCATTGGAAACGCCTAGATGAAAACATTTGGGAGGGTGTTTTACATACTTTTGGCCATATAGTGTACATGAGGCCAAGGTTATTTATTGGTTTCAGTAATCTGCATTTTATTGGCAGCTCATGGAGAATTGGGGTGGTAATGTGTGACTGGCAGGCTATGTTAGCAGTTTAACCCCAGAATTCAGCGCCAATTTATTGCCGGTCCTTCTTTACTGAATTATCATAAAGCTTTTTATTTAGTAATCCCAAAGTGGATACAATTGCATGGATTCATGGCAGTATTGTGAAATCAAGTGCTTTTTGTTTTTTTGCTATTTGACTCTGTTTCAGATGCCTGATCTGTAACAGGTGTACTTGTCGTTACATGTTAAATTTGTCTTCATCTCACCTCAGGCACAATGATTACAAAGTGGCATCTCCTGCACTAAGAGCCGTTGGAAATATTGTTACGGGAGATGACATCCAGACACAGGTGAGAGCCAGTATGTCAATAAATTATAACTTCGCTTTTCTTTTCAGAAAATATATTAGTAGTTGTTGCAAATAATATTTTACCTCCTGAATTCTTTTAGTTTAAGCACAAGTGGTATGTATTTGAATGCTGGAGTATCACACCAGGAAAATCGCATATAAAAAGTTTACTGGATCGAAAGATAGATGAATAACAATGGGAGATCAAAAATATTAATTTCAGATGACAAGGGCTGCCCAAGACAAATCTTGACACTTTCCATACAATTAGGCCCCATTCACACACGAATCGGCCGGCACCTACAGCTCCGTGCTGCGTGCGTGGCCGTACCAAGCAGCTGCCGGGAAGGACAGGTGCTGCGTGTGATTAGTATGCAGCCCCCGTCCTTCTCTATGGGGCTACGCAGCCGTACGCTCACCTCAATTGCAGGCCCGTAGGGGTGCGGGTGCGCGTATTCATACGCCGCCGGAATGGATCCCTTATGCGTCCCGGCCAGAAAACCTGCACCCCTACGGACCTGCAATTGAGGTGAGCGTAGAGGGGGGTAAGGCCATGTAGTCCCATAGAGAATGACAGGGGCTGCGTACTAATCACATGCAGCACCTGTCCTTCCCGGTAGCTGCTTGGTACGGCCCCGCATGGAGCTGTACGTGCAGGCCGATTTTGTGTGTGAATGGGGCCTTAAGGTTGTAATGAGAACTTTCGTAGGTTAGTGTAGGAATTGTAATCGTTAGGAGGTATTTGTGCAAAAGGGTCTGAGATGTAGACAGGGCATAAGTTGAGAACTGTTATAAAGAAAAGATAGCAATTTGTATTCTTCTTCCTGATTTTAAGCCAATTAAGAGTAGAGATGGGGAGGGCTGGAAAAAAATTGGGGGAAAAAACTTTTTTTTCTCCTTGTTTTTCCCAAGCCGTTTGGTTTTTTTCCATGGAAAAATTGGGAAAAAGAGTGTGGAATATTTTCTTTTACTGTGATACATAATAATGTATTTTTGACATGGTATTCAAACTATATAACATGAGGACCTTGATGAAAGATTTCTGACACTTTAAGTCTTAAATTATTGCATATTCTCTCAGCTGAAGACAAGCAAATCCTGGAATACAATTCAAGTAACACTGTACTTCTCAATGCAGTTCTCAAACTCAAAAATATATATGCTTTTCTGCCACTAGGGGCACTGCAGAGGAAAGGCTCCAGTTTAGTTCGCTTGTGGGCTCTATCTTATCCTATAGTTGGGTGATTGTTGGTATAATAGTAGATGATAGTTTCTGTCCTCTCAGGTATGAGGGTACATTTGTCTGACAAATTAGTTTATCTTTATAACCTTTAAATGAATTCCTAATGTTCTACGGCATCACAGCATAATGTTTACCTATAGTCTGGTCAGTAAATTTTGTTTTTTTTCCTTCTCTCAGTAAAAAGGTGAGACCAACATCTAGAGTTTGGAAAGAATTCCACAGTGCAACTTCTGCTGAGAGCAAAGCTGCAATTTGCAAATATAAATTAACATTTTAAAAGGCAACTTTAGTTTATTTACTGAATAAGCTGTGCTTTTTATTTCAAGCATAATACTTTTACTGCATTTCACGTTCCTAGTGTAACAAAAGGCTTTCAATTGGTAAAAATACTCCACACAGAATTTTTGTAACACTTTTCTGAAAATTTGGCTTCAAAATTTCCAGAAATGTTACATCTCTAGTTAAGAGGCAGGCAGAGAGTAGCAAAAGGTAAATAGTGGAAGTGAGAAGTTTTTCAGCAGCATTTAGTGGATTGTAGAGTATTTTTAGTAAAACATAGAAGAATGTTGCAGTAGACCAGGAGGAAAATGATCAGGGCATTGTCTAGAACTTTGGTGGTCTCCTAGTTGAGAGAGGGCACATTTTGAAGCTGTTGCTCAAGTGGAAGTTGCAGGACTTGTATTGGGTGGGGTATATAGGTTTGTTTAGTTTCCATTTTTGCTCCTGTTGTAAGAACAGGAGCAAAAAGACGCCCGCTCAGATCTAGAGAGCTTCGGCCTCCCGTTTTTTTACTACGGCCGGCCAGGAGGTGGTTAAAGAGTTTTGAAAAAAAGAAACCTTAACATGTTGACTTATCTTTTATAGATCCTAGATATAGATATAGGCTAAGACTGATGCTACATTTACTGCTACCAAGTAGGTGCGATTTGCAATTCCTGTGACAGGAACTGATCATTTCCTGCAGCAGAAATTCCAAATCCGTTTACAATCGGCAGCTGTCACCCATTCAAGTTAAAGATTGGGTGTCCGTGGGTGCATTTGAAAGAGGCAGACCGCTGACGCATCACATGTTATCGTATCAATCACTACTCCTTCCCCCCATTATCGGTCACTATCCCCGGATGCACGATCGATCGATAAACAGAAGATTTGGAATTCCTACTGCAGGAAATCATCAGTTCCTGACGCAGGAATTGCAAATCACACCTACCAAAAATGCCAGTACTTAGTGGAGATGTTGTAAGCATTATGAGGAGCAACTTGATCTTTGTGTCCAAACTCCTATAGGCAGGCATGCGTTTCCTTAGCCATCAAAAACACCTTACAGGCACCCCCTAGATTGCTGACTAGCAAAATTCCCTGGCCAGTTACAGGTTTTTCTTGTGTATTATTTTTGGTGTTAATTTTGTTTGTGACCTTGCTGTGCAGCCTACTTATGACTGTGCCACTTCCTTTTCAAGCATACTAAATGTATAGGCCTTTACAACTTGGGGAGTGTTTTCTAGTCAACTGAGATTTTGTAGAAGTCAGACATGAGGAATGGATTATTCAGATACCAATTCAATTGTAAGGGGTGACCTGACATGAGAAGTCATACATGCTATAAAAGAAAACCTTGTATTCTGAACAATTTGAAGATCGATACATGCCTGTGTAATAGAGATCAGAGTAATGGTGATGCAACAGCAGGATTGGTACAAGGTGTAAAGAATGATGCCAAATTTGTACCCAATTAGTATAAAGCCAAATATTGTTGATGAAACAATACTGAAGAGGGTTACAGGCTGAATAGACTATGTCCAATGCTTACCTGTGGAGATAGATGGCAGATAAAATGTTAGCTGTAGTATGCGTATATAACTCCTATGTGTAGACTCATCCTGTTCCCTCTCAGTATTTAAACCATTACTTCTGTCTCCATATGAGCATATGAGGGGGGGGGAGAAAGTACACATGTCATACATTTCCGTGTAAGGGGGATTCCGACAACCTTATAATGTTCCTTCATTATAATCTTGTTCCAGCACACCTCAAAACAGTCCTATGTATTATCCCAGCCCCCAATGTTTCTATCCTATACCACTCCTTCATCCTATGTCCTCTAAGTATCTCGTGGATTGTTTAAACTCCTTCCATTGTTGCCAAGTACTTTCAAATTGTGTATACGTATCCCTCCGTATTGATGTCATTTCTTCCATCAAACGGTAATATTCTATTCTTCCAAACCACTCTTTCATAGACGGAATAGAACTTTTGTTCCAATATAGTGGAATCAACATTTTAGCTGCATTAAGTAAGGGACGCACTAATGATCTTTTATAGGCTGCACTTGGTAAATCCATAAGGTTGAAAAGACAAGCCATCGGTTCCAGAGGTAATGCAATTGTTGTAATATCTTCAATCAATTCCACTACCTTAGACCAAAAGGGCTGGAGTTTGGGACAGGACCACCAAATATGAGTATAGGTTCCCGTAATACCACAATTCCTCCAGCATAGTTCCGACCTATATGGGTACATTTTATGCATTCTTTCAGGCTACTAATTCTAAACGCATTTTTTTTTTTAATATTATAGCTTTGCACTTTCCAAATTGTTCACAGCTCCAACCTGTCTTCCCTTGATATTTTTCCAGTGCATCAGTGCCTCTTCCTCCTGTACAGTACAGGTCCCATTTCAAACCTTTCTCTACATAGTGCTGTTTTCAGTCCGACAGTATAGATCCTGTTTTTGTGTAATGTTGATCGTTTTATCTGAACTTAAGAGGACAGGCTTTTTTTTTGTGGAAATACAAAGTCGGTGGTTGACTCTGTACATAGCACTAGGTCTCTGAGCTTGTGGAGAACCTTTTCCATTTTAGACTACACAGTTCAGAATGCAGTGCACTTTTCATGCGGCATGTCTACTAAACAAAGCAGATGTATGACAAAGGACATTGAGTACACTGACCGGCAGGCAGCCATTGGAAACCAGTTATATTAATGTAACTCGTTCTAGTTTTCCTTTAACACAGAATATCTCTTTATTTCTCATAAGGTTATCTTGAACTGTTCTGCCCTGCCTTGTCTCCTGCATCTACTAAGTAGTCCTAAGGAATCTATCCGTAAAGAGGCCTGCTGGACCATTTCTAACATCACAGCTGGTAACCGAGGCCAAATACAGGTAACATGTACATATTGCAAAGCTCTAACTTTACATGAGGTGCTTGTTTATATGCAAGGTTTTAAGCAGTACCTGCTGTTTTCCCACAGGCTGTTGCAGATGCCAATATATTTCCAGTGTTAATTGAAATTTTACAAAAGGCAGAATTTCGAACCCGTAAGGAAGCTGCATGGGCTATCACAAATGCCACATCTGGGGGCACCACAGAACAGATTAGGTAAAATAACAATGTGTATTAATTTAACTGAAGAATATTCTAGTAAATGCAGTATTAACGTTTGCCTTTTCTTTAGATACCTCGTAAACCTGGGCTGCATTAAGCCACTCTGTGACCTCCTCACTGTCATGGATTCTAAAATAGTGCAGGTTGCCCTAAATGGTCTGGAAAATATCCTGCGACTTGGGGAGCAAGAGGCAAAACAGGAAGGAGGAGGAGGAGGCATAAACCCGTATTGTGGGCTGATTGAAGAAGCATATGGTAAGCAAGTAGGATTTAGCAAGGAATATATGGAGTCAGTGCATGGGTCCCACTTGTATTAGAACAATGTTTGCAAAATCTGTCTTGCAGTAGCAATACCAAAGGACCAACCAAAGAAGTTGTAAATATTATTATGGTAAACAGAAACTTGGCTATAGCTAAGCCAAGTTCAAACAACTGCACATGTGCTATTTGCCATTAAAGTCAGTAGTACTATCTGCATTTGTGCATTTTCAGCCAGTGTGTTTTCACTAAAAAGTCCCACATGCAGTGTTAAAAAAAATCTGCCATAAAGATGAAGAAAAAAAAACAGGGATACATGTTATTCATAAACATCTGGATAATACTACCGCCTAGAGGAAATGTTTACCGACAAACAAAAAGTGCTGTTGGGCAGGTATAACCCCTCCCACTCCCAGCATGCTTTATAGAGAAGCAGTATTGTAGTAGATAACATACAAAGAAGTGGGACCTTTTGCCCCTTAATTATTTCAAGAAACAGATTTTAGGAGAAGTACAAAAATCTTGTTTTTCATTCATTAAGGGACACAGGGTTCAGGTACAATTAGGATGTCCAAATAAGGGCTGGGCAACAGTAACAAAACACTAACAGGCCCACATAACAAGAACAATAGAACTGAAGGCTGCCTGCAGTTTAAAGCTGCCTGAAGGGATTTAAATACCATGGAGTCACTGGTGGCTGTACAGAGGAGGAGCCACAGGAGACACTGCATAAAAGACTTGACCAATGAATGGGAGACTAGGAGTCTTTGGAATAAGATCACAAAAGGGCCAAGGTTTGTCCATTGAAGGTACTCTGGGAAAAATGCTGATCCAGGTCTGAATGCAGAAAGGTTGGATTCTTCCCACAGAAATCATCCTGGGCTGAAATAATTTCTCCTTGCACCAGATGAAGTAAGCCTTCCATGTACAATGATAAATCTTGTGGGGGGTAGACTTCCTAGTTTTTAACCACTTGAAGACCAGGGTGTTATACCCCCTTCCTGGCCAGTCCATTTTTCAGTATTCAGCGCTGCGGTACTTTGACTGACATTTATTCCGTCATGCAGTGCTGTACTGAAACAAATGTTATACCATTTCTTGGGGACAGATAGAGCTTTCTTTTGGTGGTATTTAATCACCACTGCGGCTTTTATTTTTTTACTATATAACAAAAAAAAAGTACCCTAAATTTTGACAAAAAAACCTGTTTCCCTGTGAAATGACATTTGGTAAAATATAAAAGTCGGGGTCGCGTCGGGTAAATAGACACCAAACATGTCAAGCTTTAAAATTGCGCAAAATCGCAGAGAACGACCACACCCAAAATTGGCCATAGGCGATGCTTTAAAAGCTTTTACCGCTCATCAGTTTAGTGTTATTAGTAATTAATGGCCCTAAAACTATTGCTCTCATTCTGACGTTCGCGTCGATATGTAACATGTGCGGCACAATAGGTGGAATCGTCGTTTTCGCACAATTGCGCACCCGACGCATGTTTAAGTTTTTTTTTTTTTGGTTTTTTTTTTACACTTTAGTGCTATCACATAGGGGACTAAGAAATCCCCTACGTGATAGCTAATTCACATAACAGGTCCTCTTTATGGAGACATCAGGGGTCTAGAAGACCCCTAATGTCACCTAAGGACCCCCAGAGAAGCTGATGAAGCAGAGACCTGCTTAATCAGTTTCTCACCAGCATCTGAACCTTGAGAGTGACACTGAATGCAGGAAGTGGTGTAATACACATAACTTCCTGCATTCGGGGACCAGAGAGGAGATCAAAGGGAGATGGTTCACTGACATCGTTGCCGTGCCGGTCCCAGCCGCACCGGCACAGTGGATCTCACCAGATTGCTTGAATGTAAACAGCCATTGCTGGCTGTTTACATGGCTGACAGCTTCCCCACTCGTGTGCGCGCTGGGTGCCGCGCATGAGGGGGGGAGGGGCAGGACGTCTTAAGATGCCCTCCCGCTCCTGTAAGGCTCCCGTCTGGCTGTTGAGGAATGGCCATGGGTGGGAGCTGGTTAAAAGGTAAAGGAATTACTGAATTGAATAACCCTGTCTTTCAAGACCTAGGCTTCAACAGCCTTGCTGTTAAAGCGAACAACTGTGAAGGAGGGTGGTAAATCAATCTTTAGGATAGGAGACCTGGTCGATCTAGAATAGACCACAAAGTGTCTGCCAGAAGTTTGATCGGGTGAGTGTACCAGGGCCAGTTAGGAGCTGTGATATCAGCTGAATACTTTTCTTCTCATTCCTTTCTGAGGAGGAAAGCCATAAATCAGGCTGTACAGATTCCACATACTTCCCTGAAAATCCACTTTCTAACATGGAGTTTCCAAGGCTAGAATCCTGCAGTGAGACTTCTTGTTCCTCCTTGATGATTGATGTACACGCATGCTGTGAGGTTGTCTGACTAGATCCTGGTCAGATGATCCTCCAGTCAGGGTGTTGTGCATTGCAGGTACAACTAAATAACTTGGAGCTCCAGAATTGATTGGAAGATGAGATTCCTTTGTCAGCCAAGTCTCCTGCACCAAAAAGGTCTTTAGGATTGATCCCCAGCCTTTTTTGCTGGCGTCTATTGTGATAATCTTCCAAGACTGTGGGAGAAAGGATAACCCCATCTCCCGAGCTGAATTCCTGAGCCACCGGGCTATAGATTACTTGGTCTTGGGGAGTCAGGTGAGTCATTTTGTCTATAGACTGGACAAATTTGACTACTACAGTCCCATGACTACAGAATGTTGTGCTGTAGGGGTCTGGAGCGGAATTGAGTAAAAGGCACTGCCTTGAAGTTTACCTTCAAGTCCCAAAAAATGCAAGATTCCAGATTTGGATGACTCCAGGACCTGTAGAATCCGAGTCTAGGAGCGAAGAGTTTGACTTTTTTTTCCTAAGCAAAAATAACTCTGGCATTAGCTGTTCTAGGATGAGACCCAGATACACCAAATGATGTGTATGTTCCAGCAGTAACTTCTGAGGGTTCAGGATCCAACTAAACTTTTTTATGTTTTATGTTTGAACTGTCTTCATCACATCGGTCAGTATTTGTGCCATTTTTTTCGATCAGTAGGAAATCGTTTAGGCATTCCACAGTGGGGATAATAGAAACGCAAGCATGGGTACCAGTACCTTGGTGAATACTCTGCATGTGGAAGACAGTTAAAATGGTTGGGATACAAATTGGTAGTGTTGTGTTCCCACAACAAAATAAGGCCCCGTTCACATTGAGCGATTTATCGCGCGGTAATTCCCGCGATATTGCGGCTATTTACCGCGCGATATCGCTCTTCAATGCTTTGCAATGGGGCAAAGGGTCCTGCTGTCGCGGGTCGTGTGTCGCTACAGCAGGACCCTTTTTGGAGCGGATTTTGACGCGGTTCAATGGTTTTTGATGCAAGCATTTGCGAGATATCGCGCGACAAACGCGCGATTTGCGAATCGCTCAATGTGAACGGGGCCTTAAGGTAGCATTGACGTGCGGGAAAGATGGGGACCTGCAGTTACGCATCCTTTCACAGAGTCTAGAAAATCTCCCTGATTGAGGGAGACTATGACAGAACTGATGAAATCCATGCCAAACATTGGTTGGAGTAAAAACCTTGAAACTTTCTGCAATTGGAATAATGGCGATTAACGTCTTAGCCCAGAATATCTGCAAGAGCAGCATGGTGTTTGGCTAGTCTGTGTGAAGACACATGCTAGTTGAACAACACGAAGTGGGGGGAAGTAGAACTCTAGCTTGTATCCCCTGAAAACTACGTCTCCTACACAGGCAACGGAGTTGGTTTCTGACTGTGCCTGCAAAACCCAACAGATGCCCCCACTGGACAGTGGTGGTGTTCCTTCATGCTGAAAAGGACTTGTCTGTAGGTTTGGGAGATTTAGGGGCCGAAGGTTTGCAAAAAAACTGGGCTCCTGATTTAGGTCTGGTCTTAAAGGTGGAAGTCTAGGTGTAATGAAAGGAACTCTTCTTGGCCTTAGAGGGCAAGGAGTCTTCCTAGTTTGTGGCTTGGGTTTCCTCATCGGAGTCAGACTAGTACTTTTACCCTCAGTGAAATCCTTTCTAAGCATATCCAAGAAAGCACCAAAGAGCAGTTTACTATCAAAGGGCATCTGCAGCAAGCATTTCTTACATCCCTGTACTACAGAGCAGCATTTTAGCCAAAGAGTTCTCAGCATTTTCACAGACTGTAGACTCATTTGGGAAATGAATTGGAATTACTGTACACTGCAGAAATACAATTCTTCCCTGATAACTTGACTAGGTTAAAATGTAATCTATTCATGTTAGCTGGGGAGAATTGTAACTATTTCTGCAGTGTACTGCAAGTTTGTACTGTGTTCTATAGATCATTTGATTTAACCTATTTAAGTTAGCAGGGGAGAATTATAACTATTTAAATGATCAGGTCGCAGAAATAGAGTAACAATTCTCCCCTGCTTCTTCCAATCTGTCCTACTTCCCCCAATTAAACTTGAAGTTATACAAAGTATTGCTGATATGAAGCAATGACTGAAACATTAAATTGCATGTGGGAAATATTATGAACATGCTCCGCAAGAAAGTGCCCTAAAATCATTAGTCTGTATTGTTTTAGAAAAAAATGTACCAATTACCGAGAAAAGGATCGGTAATTGGTATCGGCAAGTACCTGAGGGATTGTAATTGGTCTTGAAAAAGTGGTATTGGGACATCCTTAGTAAACAGTAGTATAACTCAAAATAAACAATAAAGGTGTTCAGCACCAGTAAGTGTAATGTGGAAATAAGAGCTACCAAGCACTAAGGATATAACTAAATATCTGGAAAATGTGAAAAACAATATTGTGCCGAGCTAATAATCATACATATCTAATAAATTGAAGCATATATAAGTGAGTCACATATATGAGCCTTCAAACAAATGAGGCATAGAAAATATCTACACAAAGACAAAAAAGCAATATAGACAATAAAAAGTCTCAAGGAAAAAACAAAAGCAAACAATGGTGATTGTTTTTTCCTTGAGACTTTTTATTGTCTATATTGCTTTTTTGTCTTTGTGTAGATATTTCTTATGCCTCATTTGTTTGAAGGCTCATATATGTGACTCACTTATATATGTTTCAATTTATTCGATATGTATTAGCTCGGCACAATGTTGTTTTTCACAGTAGTATAACTCAATTGTATCTGAATAACTGAACTCTGTGTCCCTTATCGAGCAAGAAGAAACACGTTCCATGAAAAGATAATCTGTATCCCTGAAAAATGCATTAAAATTTTGTGATCTGGGTGATCCCAGCAGAGAAATGTTCAGACAGCCCCAAGAGCAGTACCAAATATACATGAGCACAGACCTTCACAGTACTTGTTTTCAGGTTCTGTCCAGAGTAGGTTAATTGGTGTGTTTTTAGAATGTTACAAATGAACACACCTATGCTTATGCTGGGAATCTTGTCATGCCATTAGTAGTTGTGCAACAAACTGGAGGAAAAGTGGACTGTTGGTAATAGTGAGATTATTTTAGTTTTCTCAGACTGAAAGATGAAAACTGGTTGGCTGCTCTTGGCCACAGCTCCTCCTTTGCTCCTAGTTTATTGTTTTTAAATCGGCTAGCTGCATTTTAAAGGTTTAGAAGGGTTTAGGATGTAAGTATTAGAAATACTAGGAATGAACTGCTACTAACTAATTTCAATGTTTTATGGGTTTCTTTTTCTCCCTTAGGTTTAGATAAAATAGAGTTTCTGCAGAGCCATGAAAATCAGGAAATTTACCAGAAAGCTTTTGAGTTGATAGAACATTACTTTGGTGTAGAAGAGGATGATCCTCAGTTGGTTCCATCTGTGGACGAAGCTCAGCAACAGTTCATCTTCCAGCAGACAGAGGCCCCTATGGAGGGATTCCAGCTGTAATCTGAATATGACAATCGCAGCACCCTACCACCACAGGTTCCATTCAATGGGAAGCTGGGAATGCAGCCCCCTCATGCTGGAGTAAAGTTAAACATGGTTTATTAGAAGAGATTCTCTCCCCTTCTTGTTACTCTTGCGCTTTGTACGTGCAGAGAAAGCTGTGATTCTAATGGCTATGTGAATGCCTCAGTTTAAACTCCATGAGCTCAACCTTTATGCTGCTTTTTGCGAGGTCTGTATGTAAAATGCATACTTCCCTCCAGCACTGAACTCTCTCTGCTTCAAAAGGTCCCGTTGTTTTTTTTGTGTTTTTTTTTTTTTTTTTCTCTTTTGGTTGGTTTCAAAAAGGACTTGCAGAATTTAAAACGCATTCGTATAAAATGCGTTGAGCATATTCTTCCTTTTCTGCTAGAGTACATGGAGCAAAAGGAATTGTATTTTTTTTTCTTTTGTGGAAGAGATAGCGGTATTTAAAGAATTAAGAAAAAAAAAAAAAGGAATAAATAAGTAAAATGTCTGGAAAGCGGTGGGCAGTGATGATCAAATTTAGGCAGTAATTTAAATACTCTTATCAGTGGTAACTGATGGTCACTGAACATGGCTTTAGGTGTTGCTTCAGCAGTCATTTCATTAGGAGTTTATTTGCCAGTGCCCCCTTACTGTACTTGGCTTTAAATCAGGCTGGGTGCCCTCTGGCAACACAATCTCCTGCGTGCCTTATCACTACCTCCCTCCCACGGCAGGGTTTTCTCATGTTAATTTGTTTCTCATTACTTGCCTCCCATTTCAGAGATTTTTGATAAATCTGTTTGCCACAACCGTTTATAGCTACTACTAGTATTGTTTTCAACAAAGTTCTACCTGAAACTCATATAAACTGTGCCTGTGATTTAACTATAGTAGAGAAGGACAATTTATGGTATAACCCAATCAATTTCAAAAGGTTGTTAACCAGTAATTGGTGACATCTGTGGTTCCCCCCAAAAAAAATTCATTAAAATATGGGACTACTGAGAAGTTTCGTTCAGGGTGTGAAAGCAATAGGGTTTCTTTTTGAAGCTGTGTAATTCATTCACCCCATGTCATCTTCATAAATAGCAGGGCACCTCCACAGAAACAGATGGTATGGGATTTCTGCATCTTGTTTGCGCCTTCCCAGCAATGTCACTAACACTCTTAGTTTATTTTCTTTAACACTTGTGACAATAGCCTGTGCTGGTGTGGAATGCAGAAAGAAATGTATCTACTTGAATTAAACTTATATTTAGCTGGCTTTTTATTCTTCCCTCATTCTCACGTGTGTTGGTTGTTTATAGTAAATGTTCCATATACTTTTTAGAAGTTTTTGAATATTTTTAGGACACCCATCAGGCCTTAAGTTAAAGGGAGAGAAATTCTTACTGATAGCGTAAGTATTTGACGTCACAGAAGTAACTTGACCTAGATGATGGTATGTTTAAAATCCTGTATTCTGAACAATCCACGGCATTGTTACAGCCCCATTGGCCTTTATGTATTCATATCTCTGTACTAAGAACTGGAGCTACTTCTGACAACCACCCATCCCATTTACACCTGAAAGTTCAGAACTGATTGTTTACGGGATAAAAACTTTAGTTCTTAATACAGACACTTAAACACATTATAAATTTAAAGCAAATGTCATCTATTTTACAGCCTAAATGAACTTTTAGTTTAAATCAATAAGATACATGCAAGTACATCAAAAGAAAAGGTGTGCAAAGCCCTACAGATCATTTTCTTTAAAACCATCTATAGCCTGAGTAGAAAATATTTTCCCCTGCACGCTCTTTGCTGATTTGGAGAGCTCTCGCTGTGATTCTCTGCAGCATGCAGGCAGGGGACAGGCTTTTCTTCTGGGGTTATGACTGCTTTCTAAACTAACTGTAAGACTTTTCACACCTTCTGTTTTGAATGCACCTGGAATGGATTTAGCATAGCGATGCACCGATACTAATATCAGTCCCAATACCAAAAATTTTGGTTAGTCCTCTTGCCCAAATGCTCCAAAACCTACCTCCGATACCGGAACTCTCCCTCTGACTGGCAGTGCCAAGGGAGCATTGAGCTGACTTCCTTTCCAATCAGGATGTGGGCCGATGGGCTATGACCCGCCTCCGGGCTTCCTGATTGGCTAGGAAGCCAGCTTCACTTATTGCTAGGCAGCTTGGCTTTCTGACCATTCAGGAAGCCAAACTGCACCTCATGACTCGCTGCCTGGCTTCCTGATTGGTCAGGAAGATAGACAGCTTCTGCAAGTGATGCTGGCGTTCTTTCACTTTAACACCGGCTTCACAGGCAATCAAGAAGCCGGGTGACGGGTCATGATCTGCCGCCTGACTTCCTGATAATCCAGGCACCATTCGGTGTCCGCGACTACGGGGGAACAAAAAAAATCGGTACTCGATACCGCAAAAAAAATGTATCTGTGCATCCCTAATTTAGCTGATTTCAAGTGAAAGCGTAATTAGGCTTTAAACTTGTAAAAGCCTTACCTAAAAAGTAACAAAAAATGTTTGCCTTTACCTTCTATTAGCCAGAAACCCAGTCTATCTGTACCTCTGATTTTACTTTGTTTTATTATGGTGTTCATTATAACAGCAGCTCCTATTACATGGATCCACTGAATCTCCTGAGAAATCCCAAAGATGCTCAAAACAGGTGTTTTTTT
>NW_017307227.1:646473-648432 GCF_000935625.1 Nanorana parkeri
ATACGCAAAGATGGCCAAAGGGGGTTTTTTTTGGGGGGGGGGGGTTATTTAACACAACACGATGCAATGAACCACATAGGTGTGATTGGCCTAAGATGTTGATCCAAAGGTGCAACCACCACACAGTCTATGGAAACATGCATGTTTTTCATGTACAGATATTCATATCAGTCTAATCTTAGTTTGAACAACATGGATATCCCAAAAAAAGACATGGACATACAATCTTTTGCTTGTTTTTTTTCTTTTTTCCTCTTCTACAAAATTAACTACGGAATATGGAATATTCACTTTTTAGCTCATAAAGAACTTGCCACTGCAAAATCAGTGAAAAAACAAAACCTGCTCCAGTCTGCCCCACAGACCAAGTTATTCCACTCTGGGTATTGACATCTTGTCAGCTGCACAACATAAAGAAGATGAAGTCAGATTGTCAGCCACATCCTACACCTCAGCCTTGCCTGTGACAGTCGGGTGTCACTGCTTTCCGCATACATCAGTGACTACAGGGAGTAGAAAGAATTTAATATGAGAGCTTAACTGTTGACAGACAACATTTTAATATTTGAATATCAATACCAGTGCTATTTAGGCTGCCCACAATGAGTAAAGATAACTTCTTTATGTACATTGCAGGACAGAAGCTCTTTAGGTCTTATACCATTGGGTTGTGCAGCTGATTCAGGTAATTGGTACTGAGTAACATATGTTACCAAGATGTTTTCTCTAGCAAGATTCTCTGCTGCTCCATAGCCACTGTGACTGACGACGTACAGTGTACGCCGCCAGCATCGGGGCTGTTTAAACAGACTCCCGGCGACTTTTGCCGCCGGGAGTCTGTTTAAACTTGTAGAGCCGACTGTCGGCTTTACAACAGAAGCGATCCTGGCGACTTACCTGTCGCCAGATCGCTTCTGCGTCCCGAAGAAGGGGCCGCCCCCCCGCCCGGACACAGATGTTTTGGTGCCCTGCTACTAATAGTGTACTCAACATAATATATGAAACGGGTCAATTATATCTATGGGATCCCTTTTCTTCTGGACATTTGTTGCTGGCCAACTGTTCTCATTTGTAAGAATTTTCAGTCAATGCAGGAAGCTGGTGCAGTGGTCACTTATAACTCAGAAAAATAGGATGTGCCTACTTTCAAAGGCAGCAATGTTGTACAGCAGCTGAATTCTCATTGACATAAAAGTGCCTATTTCTCAGTCATTGATATAAGCCAATAGCCACCTTCCACAGTGGCCTGATGAGCCATGTTTTTTCAAAACCGCTTTTAATTTGTAAATCATCAGCTTTAAACATCTGAAGTATTTACTTTGTAGGGTGAGCAACTGAAAAATATGGAATAAAAGTTGGTATGGTTAAAAATTAGGGTTTTGCGGCCATCACACCTGTTCTGGCATATAGAGTTGGTGGTCTATCATTATCTACAGCATTGTTTCCTAAAGTGTGGGTCGTGACCCCAAATGGGGGGGTCACGATCCGAATCCCTGGCCAGGGCGGCCATCAGGGGGGGTACAGCCGTACTTGTGTGAGGGGCCCAGGCGGCAGTGGAGGCCTGTGCTCCAAGCAAGATTTTTTTTATATGTGCAGTGTAATTGTTAAGGTCGCGTGCCCCCCTTGTGCACTTGGTACGTTCCTGAGCACGTGCACGCAGGAAGGTGTTTTTTTCAGGGGCGGAGCTTTTTTAACCCAGCAGAAGCAGAGCACAGCTGCTGTAGGTAAAGGTAAGGGTGGTAGTTGTTGATGACCGAAACCATCGCTGACCGTCCCTCCATAGCAGCGGGGGGAGTTGGGAAGGAGGAGAGAGACACCGACCTACGGGGAGGAAGAGAGACATTGACTGACCCTGGGGGGGAAGAGGAGGAGAAGGACACTGGATGACCCGGGGGGGAGAGGAGAGACACTGACGGACGCAGGGGGGAGAGGAGAGACACTGACCGATGCTAGGGGGGG
>NW_017307227.1:648818-659929 GCF_000935625.1 Nanorana parkeri
GGCGGACGGCGATGAGCCCGAGTCGGGGGGGGGAGGAGGAGGAGGAGAGAGACCCTGACCGATGTTAGGTATGGAGGAGAGAGACGCTGATTGATGCTGGGGGGGAGGAGGAGGGAGACGCCAACCGACGCTGTGGGGAAAGAGGGGAGAAACACTGTCTGACGCTGGGGTCACATAAAAATGTAATCTGCCAAAAAGGGGTCACGAGTGGAATCAGTTTAAGAAGACCTGATCTACAGCATATCTCCAATAGCCAAATGGGGTGATAGCTTAAGGCGCCACATCCGCGTAAGATGTATAGAAATTGTTCAAAAAGCAAAATATGTTGGACTTAAATGGCACCAGACGTTATTCAAGATCAATGATCTCTATCAATACTTAAAAACCAACCACTATTTGCCATGCAGATCACATCAATTATACAGCAGTAGCTTATGGTCCATGGGAGTAAGGTGGTTATACTGCCATGGACCATAGGCTGGAGTCTTTGTGAAGTAGCAGTCCTAAGGGCCTTGGGGGGGTAAAGCTCAACCTAGTTATGCTGACTTGAGTTGCCTGGAAAGGAAGGTGAGTATAAGCATCTATTAGGGCTGCCCTTAATTTAAATAAAGAAGCTGCTTTGCCCATGCAGTAAAAAAAATAAAACAAACTGGTTCAGAATCCCCCCCCCCTGCTGTACTTGCCTTTGGCTGAACACTCCTTCCCCTCTGCTGGTTTAGTCCCTGTACTATGTACACAGCAGTGCACCTGTATTTTAATTTTCACTTGCATATGGCAAGCACTACTTGATCAGCGCTTCTTAGCAATGAGTGCTCGCCCGTTTGCAAGCAATATTTAAAATACAGAGCGCATGCTGCACTACTGTGTAAGGAGTACAGGTAGTACATTGGCACTGGTAAAGGAAAAGGAGCGTTCCGCCAAAAGTCGAGTAGAGATTGGACGGGTAATCTAATTTCCTAAATTTGCCTGGGAAAGTGAAATTACCCTCTAATTTCCACTATTCTTGGCTGCAATTTCAATTATTTATATAGCGCCAACATCGTCAGCTGCACAATCATTTAGGCATGATGGGTAAGAAACGCTGACAAATATTGACATATAGAAACAGTAGGTGAGGAGGACCCTGCACAAACAAGTTTACAATCTAAGCGGCATATAGCCAGTATTTCCTCCACTTTCATTCATCCTCCATTCATCCACCAGAAGCCCTGTGTAGGTTGCATCTTGTTCCCCACCACCACATGACAGTGCTAGATGACTGAACATCCAATCCCAGGGTGCTGTGTGGAACTGGAGTGAATCACCTGATCCCCATACTCTGTATTTCTCCATATGGTTAAATGAAGAGTAGGGGAATGAAGGACAGAGGGAAAGCTGGAGGGGGAGCGGTATTACCTGCCTGCACAGAGCAAAGTTTTATTTCAAAGTGACTCTTGCTTGAAAAAACTCCCTGTTAAAAAAGACTCTTAGGGGTCTATATATAAACACAATTCACAGAGCTGTTCGCCCTGCAAATCTCTGTGAAGGTTCGTTCTGTGCGAATATAGACAAAAATGAACATTCTTAGTATATTTTCTGGTTGATTGTAATGTAAAACTGCAATATGGCTACCTGATGGAGTTGAGGAGCATAGCAAAACTCTTTATATAAATACGTATTTCCTATGCTCCTTAGCTCCATCTAGCATAGGACAATATGTACCAAGAAAAAGTGGGGCTTTTAAGGTGTCCCTCTAGGCATGAAGGACACATTATATTTCAAATATATCTTTATTAAAAATAAATAAATAATTGATCACCATAAAAGCATATAGGAAAATATATATACTTATTTCCTATTCTCCTCCTCCATCTAGTGGCCATAATGCAGAAATTACATTACATTTGACTTGAAAAGAAGTTATGCTAAGAATGTTCATTTTTTGCACACAATAAATGTTTACAGAGATTTACAGGGTAAATGGCTGTGTCAATTGTTTATAATACCTCCAGTAGAATCTTTAGCGTCTACCATTTCTGGGTGTGCCAGATGTCTGGTCCCAACGCTATGTACAGTGAATCTTCCCACTGGCTCAATATGTCCTGTATTTACAAAGGGGTTGGTGGATGTAAGCACAGTGCAAGGAGGGGTTGGGGAATGGGGACCCAACACTCCTGCAAGGCAGTCGGCTATTGAAGATTCCTGCTCTCTATTTTGTGACAGTTGGCAAAGCCGCATTCAGGTGCATTTACCACCACATCCTGAGCTAAAGGTATGAATTGGGAGAAGATTTTCTATTAGTCCCCATTCACACCTGAGCGTTGCAGGTTGCTGGGCGTTTGTTTCCCATGGTTGGCATGCCTTCCCATTGATTTCAATGAGTCCCTGGACACGCACAAAACGGAATGTTAGTACGTCTCAGATTCTGTGACATGCATTCTGTTTTTCCCCGTGCATTTCTGCACGTTCTCACACACTCAAATGCGCTGGAAAAAAACACATTTGCTCGGCTGCATTTGGGGTGCCATTAACTAGTTTGATTTGTGTTTAACTAGTTATGGCACTGTAAACACGTTCCGCGTTTGTGTACAGGTGTCAAAGCACTTTTGAATTGTGTTCATGATACCCACATGTGTGAACAGGGACTGAGGGATGTGCTTGTTGCTGAGTTCAGTTGAACATTGCTCTCCCAACCCAATCGGGAATTCCTGCTGGGAGAGGAATGCCACATAACTTACAATGTAAGCTGTATAGTACATAGTAAAAATCAGTAAAAGTGAAGTAAACCTTTAACCAGTAAAATAATTCCTTTAGAGGGTGTTTTTTTCCCAGACAATATAAACTAAGATACTTGCCCCACCCTACCCGACTTCCACATAACCACCCCGTTCACTTCAATTTATCATAGGGTAGAAAGTGTTACATTTCCTTCAGTACTCCTGCCAAAGCCTATCGCTAAGCAGTCCAAGGTCACTCAGCCTCTAGCACTCCCAAATTCCCCATACTGTCACAAGCACTACGTGCTGCGTTCGGCGACCAGCGCGGCGCAAGGCATGTCGGGAATTGTAGTCTGCGCGGTGGCGCCCAGAATCCCGCCCTGTCTCTGTGTACTTAGCATTGCAGTTTAAGATTCCGGACGCAGCGTGGACAGATCGGACGAGCACTTCCGTTAGCTCCTCCTCTTGCTTGTGATTGGCTAGGTAAATGTTGAGCCTTCTATGTGATTGGACAAGGGATGTCCTGCTCGGGGCCTGGGATTCTGATGCTGGCTTCCGGAACTGAGTTTATCCCAGCGGGCGGCGGAATAGGGTGAGTGTCGGCGGGGCTGTGCCGGTCTGGGATGGCGTACAACTTCTCTGCATAGATGGTAAAGTGGGCAAACATACATGTGGGGTTCTAGCTGTGTGTATAGAATAGTAACTACACTGCAGTATACATCAACTGACATATGACCCATATCACAAGTAACTAACAGCAGCTGCTGCTAGTGACACCTGAGGATTTATGAGCAATCTCAGACTCAATCTCAAGCTGATTCTCCAGGATAACCGGCAGTTCTCTTTAGCTAAGTCCAATGAGATGTCAAAATTACAGCCACATGACTGTAAATACAGTAACCAACCTTGTGTAAAGCTTTGTGAATTGAACCTGGAATTCCAGCAGTATCTGTATCTCATCGGTGTCTTTTTTTTCTAGTGTTTAAAGAGTTCAAAATGAAGGACCAAGAAATACAGAATGGCACAAACGCCGAGCTTCCACCAACCGTGCCCACTCAGTCACTCACACCTGTCTCCGTACCAAGTCAGCCGCAAACAATCCCGCTCCAGGGTTCTTCTGATGCATGTGATTCTGCTACCCATGTCACTGAGGGTAAGCCTGTGTGCAACTTGTTTTCTGCTTATTTCTACATTGGAGCATCTTATTCAGGGTCAGAGTCAGCGGCAGGCTTCCGTATGGCATCCTGCGATCAGAAAATTGAAGGAGCTGTTTCTAAAATTTTTGCCAAATAGTAATGGGAGCAAACCAGCTACTGTTACTGATTGGGTATACTGACAGCCACACACCCACCGCTGTCAGAATGCAATGGTCCATCAGAAGATTCATTCAACCACACCCTTTAGCGTGCATGGAGGAATATTTTCTATTTTTTTTTTCAACCTGCATTTCGTATTAGTTTATGGCCAGCTTTACAGTGTTAGAGGATAAATACATACAGACATGCTGCTAGCAGTTTACTCCATAGCAGTGCTTGTCCAGTAATGTGCAATGCGCACTGTTTCAGTTACATGGAAATTGGAACTTGCTTTGCAAATCAACACTGTCTGCCCTAATTAAAGGCTTGCACTGCAAAGGTTAACTGCTCATTTTTGTCTAGGGGGATTCTGTAAAGCAGTTGTATTTACCTGATTCCCTTCCCGTGGCAGTGGGCACTCGCCTCTCTTCCCCTCCACTCCTGGCTTTTGCATCCTCATCCTCGCATCTGATCCCACTTGTAACCAGCGGGAGCAGGGGGATCGGGTAAATAAAAGTGCTTTACAAAATACTCCTAGACAAAAACAAGCAGTTAACCCTTATAGTACGGGAGCAGCCCAACTGCAAGTAGTCATTTTTATTTCTCAAAGTTAGTGCTGACTCTCAGTGGCCCTTACCAAATCTATCATCGTAAGAAATTATTCTCCCCTCTACTTCTCTTTTGCTGGCTTTAACAGCATCGGCTACTTTACAACACACACAGGGATCATGGGGAACTAAAGTAGCCACCCTCCAGAAGGAAGGACAGTGTCAGCACCAATTCAGAGATGATTTGAGGATCTACAGCCGAGTGATACACACATAAGATACATTTATGTTAAGGTTCTTGAATGCATTTATTAAGCTTTAACTCCTGCGTTTAGTGTCGCTCTACCTGGATATAGGCGTTAATATGTATACCTAAGCTACCAATGGAAATATTCACACTCAATTAATTTTCTGGGACTAAATGTGATGGGAAATCCAACATTTTAGAGTTGGCACAGGAATAAAGGGGAAATAGTCCAATAGGGACATTCTTGGGGTGAAAGGAGGACTTCCTTCACTTTAGAGAGACTTCATCTTATCTTCAGGACAGGAAGTAAAGGGAAGCCTCTCCAATAGATTGCATGCCACAACCAAAACCTGACAGTAAACACACATAATAGTGCACCACTTATCCCGAGGCATTGCTCAGGTTTCCCCACTCTGCTCTCAGCAGGTATTGCTAAAGATACCATTTTTTAAAAACAACCTTTTGTCAGCAATCGCCTTCTCCCTTTTATATTACCCCCAATAGTGGCCTCTGTGTTCACATTCAAAACAACACAAATTGGTTCTTTTCCACGTTACTACTTATCAACAATTTGCACAATGTCTCACACAGCTGTCCTTTTTTTTCTAGATAAATACTGCTCAACATCACACTCATTGACCTAAGTCATGTTATTTATTTCATACCAGACAAAACCTCTTGATTTTTACTGGCAGTCTTTTCAATATCAACAAGCGCAGTACTAGTTATGTACAATTAAGTCGCCTTTCTCGTGTTTTTTCCGTTCCTCATTTCTCCCAGTAACGATGCCGCCACTGTATCGCAGCATCTCCACTGCATACAGATCTCCTCTGCTTATCCAGTCCCTCTTTCCTGTTCGATTTCATGTTTAACCCTCGCACTTGTTGACCTCCTAGCCTTTCATTACTCCTTCTGGGCTCTCTCTACTGACCTCCATTGCGTCAAATACTGCAATAGTAGCTGTGAAATGATGGGCTTTGCACTTCCACCTATGATCCATTCAAGAGGTCAGCAGTAATCTGGAGCACTTTTTCTCTCTGCGGCTAGCTGGTTTTCAGGAAATCCGTACAGACATAATTAGGGCTGATGGTGAATTCTGAGACTGTCCATGTGACTTTTACTGCAGTTTGAAAGTCAGCAGCGGTTGGTGGATGTCCTTATATATAGAACAGGGAGCATAAGTGACACTCGGTCTGTTGCTCACCTAAGCACAGGACCTGAGCACTGGACAGGACCACTATGTGGCTGCAATGAGGGAACATGGCAATACCGTTTGTTTTTAAAATTGGCATCAAAACCTGGCCAGTAGTTTTGACCCTTTCCTACTCTGTCCAAAATGTCATAAAAATATTTGGCTGTAGATATTCTTTTAAAATATAAATTGCAGTAAGAGCAACTGGTCACCTTTTTTTATTCTGACTTCTTGACTGTCATAGATTCCTGCTGCTGTTTGCAGCCCCCAAGGTACAAAATCTTTTTAGTTTTTGTTGTTCTTGTGCAGGAGAAGGAGCCGTTTGTCATCCTCCTGGTGTGTGCGATATGTCTGAGGAACTAAGCCGGCAGTTTGAAGACATTTTAAATACATATTGTGTGGATGCTGGTCAGGAAGGAGTTGCAGATCCTGAAGAAACAAACAAAGGTCCTCCAGAATCTAGGAATGGAGAAACAGAAACAGTGGTGCCTGAAGTCAATGGAGAGAAGGAGGTACTGCGAGGTGCAGCAGACAGTCGAACTATTATTGAAACAGACAAAGATCAAAAGCGTGTACAAGATAAGAAGAAGTCAAAGGGGCTCGGTAAGTAATATTGTGCCAGATTGTGGGTGCTGCAACATAAATGGAACAGGTTTAAAGGTACACTCCAAGAAGAATTTGAAATGAAACCTCAATTGACATACAAGCAGCACAGCTTACACACTCAGGCGTTGTTTATGAATCAATTTAATTGAGATTCCTGTGATTTCCCCTTATTAAAATGGGCTGCTAATTCTGATACAGAACACTTGATATTAAGCTTCAGACAACACATTCATGAAAAATGTCTTTTCTCTTTTACATGGTGGGGTTTTGTTTTTATTCTTTTGTATTAGGGTTGTAGGATTACATACCAGAATAGACTAATACCAGACCATATTGACACCAAAAAGATATTCTGCTTGCTTCCTAATATGTAGTCTAATGTAAACCACCCCTTTGTGTCCAGGTAAGGAGATCACACTACTTATGCAGACTTTGAACACACTGAGTACTCCAGAAGAAAAACTGACTGGTCTTTGCAAGAAATATGCAGAACTGGTGAGCTGTGTAAACTGCATAATTACCAGTGTACCAAAATTGGATATCATGATTGTATTCTTACTTAATGCTTTCTGTCTTCTCCTAAAAGTTGGAGGAACATAGGACATCCCAGAAGCAAATGAGAATTCTTCAGAAAAAACAGAGTCAGCTTATTCAAGAGAAGGACCAGCTGCGCAACGAACATAGCAAGGCCATCCTAGCTCGTAGTAAATTGGAGAGCCTATGCAGAGAACTGCAAAGACACAACCGCACATTGAAGGCAAGTGTAATTTGAATCGTTGGTTCTAAGTGCAGATTTTTATAACCATGGATTATACACATCATTGTTTCAATTGTATGCCAGTGATATATTAAGCATTAAAGTATTATTATTATTATTATTATTTTTTTTTTTTATGTGACAAGTTTAGGAGTCTGAGTAAGATAACCTTTAGTGTTATAAGGGTTAGCTGTAGGGTACAATCATGTTAAAAGTTAAGCCTTTAGGGTTAGGGTATGGTTACAGTTGGTAGTATGTTCAGTTTAGGAGTCACCATCATCATGAGCTGTTTGTGTTTTAACTTGCTCAGGAGGAAGGGGTACAAAGAGCCCGGGAGGAGGAAGAGAAACGGAAGGAGGTAACCTCTCACTTTCAGCTGACTCTCAATGACATCCAATCGCAGATGGAGCAGCATAATGAGCGCAACACTAAGCTACGTCAGGAAAATGTGGAGCTGGCTGACAGGCTGAAGAAACTGATTGAACAGTATGAGCTCAGGGAGGAGGTAAGTGGGAACAGGAAGAAAATGCAGTATAAGGGCTTATGTTGACGACCGTTCTTTTGCTCTTTGGCAATCGCAGAGGTTGCTTTTGGACTGCAGTTTAGATGCACCTCAGTAGGACATGCTGCATCCAAAGGAAAGCAACGCAAAGCAGGTCAAACACAGTCTGAGTAGCCATGTATACTGCTCAGTTTTAAAGTGGACCTTTTGCCCCCTTTTACTCAAAAATCACATCAGCATGCAGTTCTGCTAATTTAAAATCATCCTACATTTGTAGCGATAACTCCCCGCAAGGAGCCGCTGTTTGCCTGGTCCACATCTAGTCGGTCTAGGGATTGATTTCCAGCTGCACCCATTGGCACTAACCGCCCTCTTCTGATGCCCATAAATTGATGTCCACTTCAGTGTTATAATGCTAGTTGAACAGTTTATTGAACTTCTGATTAGGGAGAGAGGGTACAAGGGTTCTACTGTGAACATATTACAGTGTCTCCTATTGGCTGTCCCCCAATATGACAGAGTCTCGCTCCGCCCAGGGAGGTACAGACAAGGTTAGACACCTGGGATTAACCATGTAATCACCACTACAAATCCAGCCAGGCTGTCTACAGCCCTGGCTATCACTAAATGCATAGTAGTCACATCACAAAAGGTGATGGGCGCTACACATTCATTTGGTTAAACTTGTTTTTCATTTACTTACAAATAGAGTTCATCTACTTCCTGGTCCACTTTTGGCATTACTTAACATTTCTAAAGGTGCGTTTGTTGTTATTTTAAAGATCTGGGTAAAGGTCCAATTTAAAGCTGGGCACACACCCTAAAACCATCGCAAGACTTTTGTCTTGCGATGGTTGTAAGGTAATTAAAAAAACGTACGATCTGCCTATCTTGGACAGGCAGATCGTACTTGCGATGATCGCAAGCCGCGCCCCCCCCTGAGGGGCGGGCTTCCGATGACCGCAATGCCGAACGGCGTTCAAGGCTTTTATCTTACGAACATGCTACACACCCGCCGAACATCGTACGATGCTCGGCGGGTTTTCGAACATGTTCGTAAGTTAAGTCGTGCGACCTTACAGTAGTAGAGGTCGCACGGCTTCCACACACCTTACGATCATCGTACGATCGCAGGATTTCCCGTGATTATCGTAAGGTGTGTGGGCACCCTAAGTCAGTTGGATATTGCAGGCCTATTTGGAACACATTTTTAAACAACACTCATCAACATGAGCCTTAAAAAGCAACCCCTCCCCCTCCCCCCGTTTTTTGCAGCCTGAATATTGGCCCTAGAATTATTGCTCCCTGGCGTGCATGTGAAACGCAATCGACGTTTTCGAACATAGGCGCACCCGTATGCGTGAATGTGCGCTCGCGGGGATGGGGCACATAAAAAAAGGACCAATATATCTTTTTAACGTTTTTTTTACTTTTAATTGCTTTCACATAGGGGTTTTTCCCTATGTGATAGTAAATTGATAGTGACAGGTCCTCCTTAAGGTGATACTGGGGGTTCAAAAGACTCCTAGTATCATCTTTCCACTTTAAGCTATTGAATGCAGATTGCACTTTAATAGCGCATTGCTGGGCTGCAGTAGCCGAGCAGTGACAGCTCAGGGGCCGGAAGTGGTGCAATCCGTGTTGCTCCTGCTCCCATAGAGCGGGGAGGAGATTGGTGAACGGATGTTGGCCGCTCTCCTCCCCAGCTTCCCGCCAGCACCCAACATGCGGTTCCCAGGTCTGCAGGAGGGGCAGAGCAGCCCGGGAAACATGGCAGGGGTGTTGGGTGGGGTGTAGCATGCACTTTACCGGCCTATAGAAGCCACCAGAATCGCTTCTATTGTAAAGGCGGCAGCTGGCTTACATAGGTAAACAGAGTCGGGAGTCTGTTTACAGGGCCTTGCTGTCGATGACGTACTATGTATGTCTGTGGACGCAAACGGGTTAATGTACAACAAAAGACAACCATAAATGACTGGTTTTATGTAGGAATCTAAATCGGCTGTCCTAAATTGTCATTACTGTGCAGGTATACCTATTTGCCTTACCTTACTCTTTCTGAGAATGATTGTAGACCCTGGGAATGAGAGGTCACCTAAAGACAGTTGCTGCTTTGCCATCTGTTTAAACTTATTGCTGATTACACACGGAGTGTGCATTATAGTATCACATAACAGAGACCTGTAGTTAAAGCATTACAAAATGCAATTTATTGCGGCTTACCATTCCTTAAACTTGGTGGCTGTATTGTTTTTTTCTTTTTTTTTTTCTTTTTTTTTTCTTCAGGTTAAGAACATTTTTAGTTAGGAAGCAGCAGGCTTTAGACCCAAGGGTTTGTACTACACTGACCACTAGATGTAATTATTTATTTGAGACCTTTTCAAATTCTAGCTGGGTCAGCTTATAGTATTTGACCAACCTTCACGAATACACACAATACAGTTAGTGCAGGAACCGTAAACCAAAATCCAGAAGGTTGGCTACCTTTAATTTGTATTTGATGCCATTAGGCCAGGGGTGCCCATAAGGTCGATCGCGATCTACCAGTCGATCGCGTAGCGATCACTGGTAGATCGCCATGTCCTCTCCTCCCGCCGCTTCTCTGGATCCCCGCTGCTCTCCCCAGCGGGGATCCGAGAAGAAGTGAAGGAACCGGCGGAGGATGGAGCCGTTGTCACTAACTAATGCAGAGCAGTGAGGAGAGAGAGAGACGCTCGGCCAGGATCTGACAGCCGGCGCCTCTCTCTCCCCTCACTGCTCGTCCGTTCTGTCACAGCGGCTCCGCCCCACCCGCGGCTCGTCGTATCCCCCGCTGCCGGGAGAGCAGGGGAATCCAGAGAAGTTGCAGCCCCCCTGTGCGTGGACGAGTGGCAGAGGATCGGTACATGTCACTGGTATGTACCAATCCTCTGTGTAGGACAAACACTGGAGCGATCGGCTGATCACTCCAGTGTTTGTAAATAACTGGGGACACATAGTACTATGTGTCCCCAGTTATAAATGAATGAACAGGAGGTGATTTACATCACCTCCTGTTCATTCATAAGTTTCTCAATGGGGAGAAGCACTCTGTACAGAGGCTCCTCCCCATTCAGAAACAGCTTGATAGTAAAATATTTTCTTAATGAATGGGAAGCCTCTGTGCTTTCCATTCATTTAGAATGGAGACTGCAGAAAAAGAGATTGAGGACTTTGCATCCTCAATTTCTTTTTCTATTTTAAAAGGGAAATATCAGGGGGCTTTTTAGACCCCTAATATTTCCCCGAA
>NW_017307227.1:665475-681261 GCF_000935625.1 Nanorana parkeri
AGGCCGACTCCCTGCGTTCCGGTGCGGGAGGGGGTGTGGAGCTGTATTGAAGTCAATGGCATCGCCCACAGTGCGATCGCCCGCACTCGGAACGCAGGCACATTAGTGCCTGCATTCCGGTCCAGTGCGATCTGCAAAAATAGTGCTCGCAGCATTTTTGTGGATCGCACTGGACTGGAACACAGGCACTAATGCAGGTGATCGCACTGTGGGCGAGGGGCCTGCCTGCGCAGCCCACGCCCCCTCCCGCCCCTGAATGCAGGTGTTTTTTCGTTGGTAGATCTCAATGAGCTCGTCATTTGAAAAGTAGATCTCCAGATGAAAAATAGTGGGCGCCCCTGCATTAGGCATTGAATATTTACATGGCAGGTGAACTTCTAAAGCGGCTCTGTAGTCATATTAGTAATAAATACAATGCTAGCTTATAAAGTCCCATTGATTTGTCCAGTCAGAATGGTGAATACTTTTTGTGCCCTACTAGACATTTGTTTATTGCTTCCTGTACTATTATCTATGCTTATTGTCCTTTTTTTTTTCTATTGTGCAGCATATTGATAAAGTATTTAAACACAAAGACCTTCAACAGCAGTTGGTTGATGCTAAACTGCAGCAAGCTCAAGAGATGTTGAAGGAAGTTGAGGAGCGCCACCAGCGGGAAAAGGACTTTGTAAGTGAAGCACTGATGTCTGTCTGTCTTTGGTATGGTAAACTCCCTGTTATCCAGCATCCATGGGGATCGGTAGATGCCGGGTAACTGTAGTTTCTTGAGAGTTACTATTAACTTTTAAGCAACGGGTGCCACACCCCCTTCCCCCAATTGGAAATAGCCAATAGCAGGTTGGCTATTGCTCCTGCCCACTGCCCATTGTTTACATTTATCTGCCGGCTGCGGAATGTAGCCACTAGCTCGCGGCAAGATGTAAACAGAGAATTTTGTTAGCAACTAAGTTTTTTTGTTTTTAGTTGCTAACAATTTTTTAGTGTGCACATGTCTATCAAGCAACTGGCAAAAAAAAAATCAGAAATCATATGTCCTTTTTTTAATTTAATTTTAATTTTTGCCGGTTCCTTGAGAATTTATTGAAAAAGCACAAAATCGATATATGGTCACTCGCACTCCAACTTGATGCAAAGTCAATATATTTTATTGACTGGACTGAGATGTTTACTTGAAGAAGGATCCACTTGGTTTCCGAAACGTCGCTGCTATAAATGTGACACTATCTCAGTCAATAAAAGATATTGACTTTGCATCAAGTTGGCGTGTGAGTGACCATATATTGATTTTGTACTATTGGCGGAGGCATCTGCGGTCGCATCGGCACCCACCCGATCTTTGGGTTTGTTTCCGGTCAGGAGTGCGGTTGGATATACCTTGGACTTATGTTTATTGAAAAAGCAACGCGCCTATATCAGGGTTAGTGTTAACAATGCACTAAGGGGGCATCAAAAAGGCTTGCAAAATGCCCTGCAAGTAGGGGAATGTGTTAAAGGGGAAGTGATGTAATAAAGTGAAGTGACCAGCTTTGAGGTGTGCTTAGGCTGTTAAATTTGCAGGCATATTGTTGGTTTTCTATGCTGTGTATTGCTGCATCTGAGTCGCAATAGCTGGACAGACTTGGGTCATACAATTTTGAGTGTGGCTCAACTGCTTGAATTAGCCATGCAACATTAATTATAGATATGACTGGTTCTGGCTGGTACTTGCAATGGCTGGCAGGCTAAGCTACCACTGGTATGGCTGGCACTGCTTTGGATGACAGCGATAGCAGCTGGCACTACAGGGTGGAATAGGACAGGCTTTCACAGGTTGCAAGGACCTAGCTAGAAGCTCTCTTCTTGCTGGCTGTTTGCAGACAGGAAGTGGCATCTGCATATTGCTGAAGTGCCCAAGTATTTATTTACTGCTGTAAACACAGCCCAGGATTACCTAAGTTTTATATAACATATTTAATTAATAAACGACTGGACCACATGGAACTTGTTCAAAATAAGTTAAAGCAGTTGGTGGCATGTTATTATGTCCAGTCCTTTTTTACTTTTTTTTGTGATGGGTTTTTTTTTTTTTTTTTTCTTAAATCTTCTAATCCTTCTCTATATACAGCTCCTAAAAGAAGCAGTGGAATCCCAGAGAATGTGTGAGCTCATGAAGCAGCAGGAATCCCACCTCAAACAGCAGGTAATCCATGTTTGTACCACCTACATGACTTGGCACAATCACACAGATTTTCATGAATGTGCATGTCATTGTTAATCTTTCAATATTTCTACATTCAGCTGGCTCTGTACACTGAGAAGTTTGAGGAATTTCAGAGCACACTTTCCAAAAGCAATGAAGTTTTCACAACCTTCAAACAGGAGATGGAAAAGGTGATCGAGATCTGTTTGGTTTCTATTTTCCTGAGCATTAAGCTTTTAATAAATGTTTGCAAATGATTAACTTTTTTACTCTGCAGATGACAAAGAAGATCAAAAAGTTAGAGAAGGAGACCACAATGTATCGCTCCAGATGGGAAAGTAGCAATAAGGCTCTTCTAGTGATGGCCGAGGAGGTGAGAGGCGCATATAACCAGCAAGCAGAATTAGGGGGATATTAGACCTCATTAATAGAAAATAATTCCACGTTCGATATCCATGTACAGTAAACTCCCCGTTATCCGGCATCATGGGGATTGGTAGAATCCGGATCAATGTTGTTTCTGATTGCTTGAGAGTTTCGATTAAAAGCAGGTCAATCTAATGCCTTACCCCATACTATACCATATAATAACAAAAACTCTGTATTGACTTCATATTAATATTGAAATGCAATAATCAAAAGCAAATTAAGACCAATAGACACACGATCGTTTTCAGGATAATACATGCCGCAGATCAGCAGAACAGTGAGTACACGGGGGTTTTTTTTTTCTCCTGGTTAGTTGTATACCGGATAACGGAGAGTTTACTGTATTATTATTGTATTTTATATAATATAGTGGCTTTTGTGGCTCCATTTCCTTATTTATCAGCTTTGTTTGTTAAAGCTCAACTTCAGGCATGAAGCTAAAACCGATTTGAAATACTTCTATATATGAACACTCTTAACTGCCTGAAGAATAGCACATATATTTAGCCAGTCTTGTGATCCACACCAAGATATCATATCCAGACATTTTTTTCTATGAAAAGAAAAAAAAAATAACCTTTTGCTTGTAGCAATTTTTTTTTTACTTTTTAAAGTGTGTTCACCTTCTTCAAGAAAGTAGAAAGCTTTGGACTCACAGACTGCAGCAGTTCTGCTGTATATGAAGGCTGTTTTTTTACACCTCGTAGAAAAGTCTGGAGTTCTATGCCATTCTACAGTTGGCTGGAAGAAAAGGGGTTTGGGTTTGGTTTTTTACCTTGTCAAAAGTGAAAATAGTCTAGGGTTGGTTACATTGGGTAATTTCTTTGTACACACATGACATATAAGTGTATTTTCTTGAATGCTTCTTTCAGAAAACCCTACGTGATAAAGAGCAAGAGGCTTTGCAGGCCAAGATCCAAAGATTAGAGAAGCTCTGCCGGGCTTTACAGACCGAGCGTAACGACCTTAACAAGAAGGTGCAAGGCTTCAGTGGACCACAGGCCCCTTCTGTGGAGACCACTGAGGATTGTATAAGTTGTACAACACCTGCTATCGGTGATAATGTAGAACTGAACAGCAGTGATGTGTGTGGGCAAAAGTGGCTCCATTTCCTTATTTATCAGCTTTGTTTGTTAAAGCTCAACTTCAGGCATGAAGCTAAAACCGATTTGAAATACTTCTATATATGAACACTCTTAACTGCCTGAAGAATAGCACATATATTTAGCCAGTCTTGTGATCCACACCAAGATATCATATCCAGACATTTTTTTCTATGAAAAGAAAAAAAAAATAACCTTTTGCTTGTAGCAATTTTTTTTTTACTTTTTAAAGTGTGTTCACCTTCTTCAAGAAAGTAGAAAGCTTTGGACTCACAGACTGCAGCAGTTCTGCTGTATATGAAGGCTGTTTTTTTACACCTCGTAGAAAAGTCTGGAGTTCTATGCCATTCTACAGTTGGCTGGAAGAAAAGGGGTTTGGGTTTGGTTTTTTACCTTGTCAAAAGTGAAAATAGTCTAGGGTTGGTTACATTGGGTAATTTCTTTGTACACACATGACATATAAGTGTATTTTCTTGAATGCTTCTTTCAGAAAACCCTACGTGATAAAGAGCAAGAGGCTTTGCAGGCCAAGATCCAAAGATTAGAGAAGCTCTGCCGGGCTTTACAGACCGAGCGTAACGACCTTAACAAGAAGGTGCAAGGCTTCAGTGGACCACAGGCCCCTTCTGTGGAGACCACTGAGGATTGTATAAGTTGTACAACACCTGCTATCGGTGATAATGTAGAACTGAACAGCAGTGATGTGTGTGGGCAAAATGCACTTCAAGCAGCACCAGCACTGCCTCCTCTTCCACCTGCCATGTCAGAGTAATGCAGACAGGAGTGAATGCTGCATATCTAATGTCCTCATTTCTTTTTTTTATGATGGCTTCCACTTTTATATCCCACATTACACATCCACCCCTTGCTTTTATTTCAGTTTAGTTTTTTTCACCTGAATACCATATCTACAACATTATTGGAAGGATTAGGACCTAGCCACAAATGCTGTTTACTTTCCTATCTTCATGCCTATAGCAACTGGTCCAACAGAGGTCCCATTTGCAGGTTATCCACGCAGTTTACAGTTTGTTGTGGCTTTGGTAGACTCTAATTGGCTTCATACATTTTGAATAAACTCTGGTTAATGAAAATAATAAATTTTTCCTGCTTTAAAAATATATTTACATACACATAGCAATGGTGACATGGATGGTTTCATGTAGGAACTGTCAGCCATTGGTATGTACAAATGATTCTCAGAATATGTCTGCCTCATGCATGCAAGTGCTTGAAAAACACACTGTTACTGGTACTTACTCTGGGACCACATTACACATTAGCGTCTCAATTCCTATGTTCCGCTGAACTGCCCATCCTTTCTTCTCTGTTCACTTAATTGATTTGCAGTAAATACAACCTGCTCACAGGCCTATTCTTTTTGAGTCTTTATTTTTCCTAAAAATGAATACAGAATAGTTGGTGTTGGCAGTATCTACACTTCACTTCCACACTACACTTGTTGCTGTTTAAGAAGTAGTTCTATTACAGTTCTCAGGAGTCGGTGCCCCTTTCACACAGTACTGTTTAGAGAAGTAGTAGCCAAACTCTGGACCTCCAGCTGTGGTGAAACTACAAATCCCTTCATGCACCTGCCTCTGGAACTCATGCCTGTGGCTGCCAGTCTTAAGGTGCCCATACACCTTGCGATTATCGTACGATAATCGAGGGGAAGGCGTGCGACCGTTTCTACTGCACGTCTTTTGTCGAAGGAGAAAACCCGCCGAGAATTGTACGATTGTCGGCGGGTTAGTGGCGTGCTCGTTCGACAACTGTGGAACGGGCCGGTGTGTGCACGCGCACACTGCTCGTTCAGCATTGCGGTCATCGGAAGCCCGCCCCTCAGCGGGGCGGGCTTTCGATGATTGCAAGTACGATCTGCCTGTCCAAGATGGGCAGATCGTACAAGCTTTTAATTAGCTTACAACCATCGCAAGACATAAGTCTTGCGATGGTTGTAAGGTGTATGGGCACCTTTACAATGCTTTATGGAATTTGTAGTTTCAGCACAGCTGGAGGAGCTTCTGTTCTGATTACAAATGACAATGTTTTAGCTCAGTTTCCAGGTGTTCAGTATCCAAATCTTAATGAGTAACTAAAGTCACCTTACAGAGGTGACAGCCACAGTGAATTTGAATAAAAATCAATCATTTTCTCCCATTCACGATGTAACCGTACATGTTGAAATAGAATTGATTTGTGCAAAAGCTAGAACAGTTGTCCTTTTCTTTTCTTCTTACTATTTTGGTTGTGCTGGTATTTCCAGCTCTAGATCCACTTAACCAAATTGTAACCATGTATCTTGCAGAATGTTCTTCTTACAGTATGCTGCTGTAAGCATTGCTTTGTATACTCACACAAAAATATACACAATGTATACTGTGTACAGTCAGGTGTGCACACAGAATTACTAGGACCCTATGACCATATATACAAATACTGGTTCCTGTAGAAACATAAAAAAATTGGTTGTGCCTTAACCAGGGCCATGCAACCAGTGGCAGAGCACATGATGCATTCTTCCTGCTACCGTCTAGTCAGAATGTCGGTTACAATATACTTGCACATTGCACAGTATACTTCTCATTGTGCCTTGTAGGGAGGTGCTGTTTGCTTGTCCAAACCCAAAAAGAGAGTCTTGATGCTTCAATATTATGCTGCTTAAATGACTAGACATGGCTATAGCATGAATGCATTTTGAAAGGAAGAATTGCTTTCCACAGATGTTGAAGCAAACCTATAAAATGATTATATACTGGTGCAGAATGAGAGCTGTGATAAAACTTCTATGCTTCCATGTTTCTTTTACTGTGGTTAGGCGTATATATTGTGGTTACTTATGTACCCCCACGGTTCGGTACCAAAGAGATTGTCCTACTCTGTGAGTGAGGCAAGAAGGTTTGCTGATTGATTGTACCATCATGGAAAATGTAGTATGCATCACTGAAAATAAATCCTGGCTTTCTATTCTCATCTCATTTGTTGTTTCTCTAAGATTTAGATGATGTCGTTTTGGGAGTTAGTTTATAATTAAAACGCCTTTCCTAGCTTCATGCCTACCATGTTGTTCTCTGTGGTAAGCATGCTTCCTGTTTTCATCATATCAAAGTTACTGGATCTTATGAAAACTGGAGGAAGAAAGGTGTCCTGTTGTCATTTTGCTATTGCAATTTTAAAATGAAAAGACACATCCAATTAATTGCAACATACAAGTATGTTGGGGTTTTTTTTCTCTTTTTAGGTGGGACGATTGAAATAATAAAAAAAAAACAACTTAGTGGACAGCTCATTAAATTTTCCAAACAAAGCTACTAAGCTATTACTATGCATTGATAAACACTCCAACATCTGGTAACAGCTCAGCTAAGATGGACACTTTTTGTGTCTTGTCATACAATTTTATAATCCTATTGAATAATGTGAATAAAATGCAGCTAGTATTGACTGTTGCCCTATCATGGTGTATTTTATATGCATCTTATATGCACCATGTTACTGGTCAACAGCATTTCTCTTCTAATACTGTTCAGGATCTTCCAAGCAGGAAAGCCACTGTACTGAGATGCTGTTTGCAGCACAAATGTCATCCTAGCATGTTGGACCTAGTAAATTATTATTATTATTATTATTACATAGTATTTATATGGCGCCAACAGTTTGCGCAGCGCTTTACAATATAAGGAAGACATTACAGTTAAAATACAATTCAAGACAAGATGGTAAGGAGGGCCCTGCCCCTGAGGGCTAATAAAATGAATACAAGTAAAGAATACTAAAAGTAGTGTTAGTATCTCCATAGCATAAGTGGGATGGGGAGTCTGTTGTCCAGCAGGAGAGAACTCAGACCGGTCCGACCACACTGCTTGGGATTTCAGTGCAGCAGAGGCAAAGTTGTCTGCTCACTACATGGAATTGGGTCAGGGTCAACCGGTATTTCTTTCTTGTCCATCTGAGGGACACATGAAGTCTTTAACTTATGGGTTATACAGCTGCTTACAGGGGGATTTGTCACTGGAAATAAAAAAGAAAATAAAACTAGGCCAGCGTGAGGATAACCCCACCTACTACCAGAAAGCCCCAGTTTTTCATGTCCTAGGAGGATGGATGTCTTTTCTTTCTTTGATTTTTTTTTTTTTTTTTTCTTCAATCCAGACACCTCCTATTTCTCTCTGTTGATGCATTGTGATTGACTAATTACCCTTCTTTAGATTGTGACACAGCTTCAGAAAACAATTTAGTTCCTGGGGACTGGAGCAATTTTGCCATTTTTGCTATGTGTTTAACCATAATTTCCATCTTCCTCATTCATTGCACCTAACATAATACATACCGCTTTTTAACGGACAACATGGGCTTTAATTTGATGTGACATACGCATATAGAAATTATTCTTTAAAAAAAAAATGGAAACACATTTTTCACAGTTTTGGCATTAATAATGTGTACAGAATGAGTACAGCTAACAAAGTATTTTATAATAAATTATTTTATTTGTCCTGATATTTATAGGTTATATCATAAATCTGGGATTTTAGTTTATTTTGGAAGTTATAGGTCACAAAATATAAGGAGTGAAATACAATTTTACTGTAGAACTATTTTTGAATGTGGCATGTTTGTCTCTTTAATAGCCTCCTCTGCATTATATTTTCTTATATTTCTTTTAATTAAACTTTTTAGTAAAGGGGTTTTTTTCTTACTTTTTTTTAACCTTTTCCTTTTTTTTTTTTAACTTTTAAAAACTTAAAAAAAAACTGTTTAAAACCTTAAAAAAAAAAAAAAACTAGGGGGCACTAAGAGGTTATTTTTTTTTAATTTAAATTGGCTTTTGATACTAAGTATTCTGAGGAGATACTTTATTCTCAAAGATACTTTGTATCAATTTTTTAATACTGCATACTGATCCAGTTTGCAGCTCCACATCACAGTGAGCTGCAAGCCGGCTAAGTGGCTGTCACAGCACTGTGATCACTGCAATTACCTATCGCATTCAATGTATGAAGATGTCATCAGCACACCAAAATTCTTTCTGGATTCCAGTGTTCGTTTATTAAAGATTCTTGTCATACAAACAAGCACTTTCGGGGCCACACTGGGTCCCTTCATCAGGCTTAGCATTGACAATGTGCAAATGTGCACAAATCACACCAAACTTTATATGGACAAACGGATGCAAAACCCACCTACCTGAACACCCCTTGACATCATTATGACATTATAAACCCCACAAAAACATTTTTAACAAATATAATATTAACCGTCGTGTACAAAGCATCAAATGAAAAAAGTAGAAAAATACAAATCAGACTGTTGCAATGTAACTAGGAAGGACCCAGGATATGCTGAATGGTGCCCTGGGGTAGAAAAATGCATTACTTATGAGACTGAGGAAGAAGTTTACCCTCCCTTAAACCTGCAAGCAGAGAGCTACCCAGAGTCCTAACACTTCACGCCTTTTGGACCCTCAGTTTAGACCTTTGTCATAAAGAATATTACGGACTTCCTGATAGACCATGCAAACAATGCTGCCTCTCACCATACAAGGGGAAACACTTAAATGTGTTCAGAGGCACTTTAATCTATGGAACCTGATTTAAAAAAAAAGGTCTTCAAAACTCTGCTTGCCTTACTGACATTTAGTAGCTTTAAAACTCTCACAAGGGTAAACCAGGATCCTTACATATATTAATCACTCTACCTGCTAAGCAGAGAGACCTTCAAACCATGCTAAATCAGATATAGAAGCGTTATAAATATGCAATCTTGCACCATATTCATGAATATGGCAGCTAATGCAGTAGGATGCTTGCATACTCTGTAAGGGCCAAACACATACGAACTTACATCCATAAAAATTGCAGCTCCTAAGAGCGGACTAGTATACAGCTCCTCAGACATAGCTGCTAACGTTCATAAATAGTACAAGGACTTATACAATATTACCCCTGACTGCCCGACCTAACACTGTTCAGACTTTAATAAGCAAAGGGTGTCTTAGATAGAGTACATTAAGCTCCCAACCCTCATTTCCCAACAGGTAAAAGCTTTGATGTCCCCCTTTACCTCATTGGGGATTCAGGGTGTTATCTCCTCACTAACAAAAGGCAAGGCCCCAGACCTAGATGGTATCATGAACACCTTTTTACAAACATTTTCGGACTACCTTTCTCTATTCTTGGAGAAGGCCATCAACCCAATATTCCCTGCCTGTCCTTCGTCAGTCCCAAGAGGCTCAGACAACGCTTATTTAAAAACTATGATAAGTCCTCACCCAATGTTTCAGCTGTAGGCCGATTTTCCTTACTCAATTTAGATTTAAAAATATATACAAAATTGATTTCCACAGGCTGAAGCCACTCATTCCCTCTTTAACCCCTTCATGACTGAGGCCCTTTTTTCAATTTTTGCACCCATGTTATATTCCACATTTTAGGCCTGAAAATGACGTAATCCAATCAAGTGGGGTTTGTGCCAGAATAGGAGGCTAGGGACAATACCATTAAACCATTTCTCTCATTGACTATGCCAAGACATGTAACCAACCCCTCTACCTGTTGCCGATTGACACCTAGAAAGCATTCAATCATGTATCAACTCTTACCCAAATTGGCATCCCTACCCCCTTTTTTCATAAAATCATGGCCTTGTATGAGTGCCTCACAGCTAGGTTCAGGTGAATGGCTCCCTGTCTGATCTTGTCCACATAAATATTAGTATGCATCAAGGATGCTCCCTTTTCCCTTACCTCTACATCCTTGTAATGGAACATCTAGCAAACACTCTCTGTAGTACCTCTTTAGTAGTATCTCTTAGTCGATGATCTCCTTATTAATGTCTTAAACCCCAGAGTAGTATTCCCATCGATCCTTCATGAATTTGAACTCTTCAGTCACTATAGTAACTTTGAAGTTAATACCCACAAATCTGTAGCACTCGCTATTTCCTTACCCCCTATGAACGACTATTGCAGTCCAATTTCCCAACTCAATGGACTCCACATGTCATTAAATATTGTTCTTCTCTCCCTTCTCCCATGGTCTATCTCTAAATCCAAAAGCGGTCTTAGGTTTTTACCCAAGTGGTCTACACCACAATTTCCTGTGATTGGAAGTCTTTGCAACTTCAGGAACTTGTGCATATTCAACACATGGAAGAACTTATTGCCTTGCTACATGATTAGCATTCTAACTACATCTACAGCTATGTTGAACATTTGGATCTCTTTCGGCTCTATTTAACTCTTCTTTGCATGTTTCTTTCTTTTTTTTCCCCTCTCTCTCCATTCCATCATCTCCTTCCCCTCTGCCTACGGATCATCAATGCACACCCAATCCCATATATGCCCATGGGTGGGGTGAAGCTGCTTTGCTTGCTTCAAGAACACAGGCAATACCCAACCCATCCTTTGTCAGGATTGTATTGGAATATCTGAGCACTGTCTCTCATCTGTAAAAAAAAAACAAACAAATGTATTATCACCTACTACATGTAATCCAAATTGATAGATCTTTCAGAAATAACCACACCAGAATTAATTATATACTTCTAGCAATTAGCTAGCTAAAATAATGTACATCTGAAATGCCCATACACTTGAGATTGTTCTTATCTGATCCAGATGTTCTTAAAACTATGGGCATCCGCAGACCAGTCAGGGCTGACAGGTCATGGGGGAGAAAGGGATCAGACAGTTTATACAACCTAATGCAAACTACCCTGTTTCCCCGAAAATAAGACCTAGTACTATTTTTGGGAATTGCTAAAATATAAGACCTACCCCGAAAATAAGACCTAGTTGTGACCATTTGCAGGGCTGGTGGTGGCATAAGGGGGAACTTGAAGAGCCGCGGGAGAGAATCAGCGGTGCCAACGAAGCCAGTGCTAGAGGAAGCAAGGCGGCACTGGAGGGAGCAGAGCCGCATAAGCCGATGCCTCCTCTATAGCGCCAGCTCCTGTCACAGGCGGAGTGATGCCAAATGCACCCCGTCTGTGAGGAATCGATAGTGAAAGTGCTCTTCGCTTTTTCTGGCCAGAGATTGGTTACCATATTGCTCTTATAAAGGTACGGCACCCCTGAATGTCCTGATCACCATATTTGTGTACATGAATACATGTAGACGTTTCTACATGAATAAGTGTGGATTGTTGTACATTAAAAAACAAATAAGACCTACCCCGAAAATAAGACCTAGTGTGTTTTTTTGAGCCAAAAAAAATATAAGACAGTGTCTTATTTTCGGGGGAAACACGGTATACTGTTTAGGATGAGAGATGTTGGTTCCAAGACAGTCTGCCTGAAGCATACCTGCCCTGGCCCCACGCATCCCCAAAAGAAAGAAAATGAAGGCTTGGCCAAACCGAGGATTCCTGTTTGTACCGACAGCACAAATTATTCTTCCTGGTGTCAGTCAGATCATGCCTGTATGTCCACATGGGCACCTTTTGTCTTTATTTTTGTGTTTGCCACTGAGCTGAAACAGAGATTTGAAAAAAGCTGCTGAATGAAACTACCTTCTCTCCATTTACGCGTAGACATGAGATAACAGTTGTCTGATCTGGCTTATTTCCTGTCTATGAACCTCTCAAATGATTACTGCACAACCCTGAACAATCTATGTGGCAGGTTAGAAAAACCCGTTTTGATCACTATTGTTCCCCTCTTTCTTCCTTTAAGACACACTTGCAGCTTTTGCCATCCCTGTATATCCCTCCAATAGCCGTGCTGTCATATTTGTGCACTGGCCAGGCGATGGCGATTGGCTCTATTTTCTGTATATTAGTAGATAAGAAAAGATTCTGGCACTCAGTAAATCACTTTCTAGGCAGTTGTCTCTTGCAAGCTTGAAGGAGGCTATGGGAGCACCAGACCCCTGTGTTTCATGTATAGAAATGAAGACACTACAAGCTGTTTGCGTGAGGAGTCATGTTGAACTATACAACTAAATCCAGGTCAGAGGTAGGAACAGGAAACGGGAAGTATAAGGCAATGCAATATTATCATAAGCAAATAGAGTCCCATTATTTGCATGATAACTCCATAACACTCTGTTCATGTGTAACTGATTAGCTTTTACCATCCTGTAACTGGAAACTTAACAACCCATTATAAACAGTATGCAGCAAATTCTAGTCCACTTAGCGTAATAGTATGGTGCAGTGTACTCCTCACTACAAACTTTATTATTCTTTCCATGTAGAAAATGTAGAACCTGTTTTTCAAGCTGAATGTTTTTGTTTTTTTTATCTAGCTTTTTGTATTTTCACATTTTAGTTGTATTATAACTAAATTTGCCCAGTTTCATTCCATCTACACTTACACAGATGAGAACTGTCATCTAATTATTTCCATTTACATTGTTTTTGAGGTTTTTTTTTAACTATTTATGGAGCTGCATTGTACACATTCTTCACTAATGTTTGTCATATTTCAATGATGGTAAAATAGCCCAGTAAAGTCTGTTTTTACAGGAACCTTTGCCAGTTTAACAAAGACTTCCTGTTGGTTTTATTATTCAATTGTCTTTTTATGGTCCCCTACCAAGGCAGGCCTCAGCTACTAGGTGGGTCTACAGGTGGAAAATGAATGCAATAAATAAACATGTCTGGGCGATATTAAAAAAAAAAAAAAAGTGCAGTGCATCAATGCAATACATCCATGTTTCATCATGTTTTATCCCTTAAAAAATGCTGCAATTACAGAAAAATACCTATTGATCTGGGGAAAAAAAGCTAGTGAGCTCCTAACTGTTTGAGCTGACAACAAATTGTTCTGTTGCACTGAATTCCCAAGCAGTTTTTACAGCACTGCTCAGTTCTCCCTTGCTGGACTACACTACACCTCCCCCATGTGTTGTGGAGAGGAGGAAAAGGTCTGGTGTTCTGTGATCCAGCACAAGAGAACTATGCAGGGCTGACAACACTGCTTGGTATTTCAGCGCTACAGGGGCAGCATTGTCTCTGGATTTCTACCAAATCAACAGGCTTATCTGTTCTTGCTGCATTTTTTTGCAGAGACAGTACATGGAAAATGTGCATCTTTTGCAGAGATTTACTGTATTTGTTCATTTCTTATTTTGACTAGCTATTTTAAGCAAGGACTGCCCATTGTTTTTTTTTTTAACCGTAGAATAGGATATAGGGGCCCAAATCCAGGAGAAGAAAGCTCTAATGTCAAACCAGGGGTGGATCAGACTATGATGAAAGCGACTGCTCAAAGAGATTGAAACCCCAAGATCAAATGACCAGGTACACCGGGTTGGGATTACGGTAGTTGGAAGCTGACTGCGCTATTGTGTTACAAAATTAAATTATATTTTGAATAGCGGATAATTTGGAAACAACGATTGCAAGAAAGATACTTTGGGTAACTGATCAAAGAAAGAGTAATTAAGGTCAGTATACAGAAAGAAGTTGGGAAGTAAAAAAACCTTCTATTAGACCAGTACCCTATGCAATCTAAAAGATGAACGTACAAAGTGAGGGTGGCAGCAATGCAAGAACTGAAAAGAAAGCAGAATTCAACATACAAGACACTACACTCCTTTTGCAGCAGTTGCAATAAGGTTTTAGGTGGCAATGGTTTCTTTAATTAGAACATAATTAACTATGCTGAATTTAATTAATAATTAGACATGTAAGCCCATTGATACCAGACCCTTTAGGTCTGGTAGGAATGTCAGGGGGGACCCCTCGATGTAAAAAAGGAAAAGCTTGTGGTTCCCCCCAAAAGTCATACCAAACCCTTTAGGTCTGGTAGAAATTTTAAGGGTGACCCCCAACGCCAAAAACATATTTAAGGTTTTTCCATACTGTCCACACCTGTTGTGCGCTCGCCACTCCCATTGTTTTTACACAGCTAAACAGAGTAGCCGCTGGGAGTCCGTTTACAGGGGCCCGCTGCCAGCAAGATATGGCATACGTCGTTGGCAGCAAGAGCGTTAAAGTGTCGCCTATAAGCAAATTTGGGTTCTGTCATTTTTGTAATTTCATGGGTGCACGCAATTTTAAGACTTCACATATTTGATATCCATTTACCTGACATGACCCCATCTTTTATATTTTACAAGAAAAAAAATGTGGGTATTCTATTTGTGTACAATAAATTCATTTTAGTGTATTTTTTCCTAAAAATATCGATTTGATAAACATATGCACAGATATTGTGCAACATAAAAAAAATGAAACTCTCGTGTTTTTTTTATTCTACAGGACTACCCAACTCTGTTTTACTATTCTACTCCGCTTTCATGAAATCTAGAATTGTTTGGGGGTTAGAAGCAGTTTTCTAGGCGAAAAGTCAGACATTATTATGTGTGTGCAAAGATGAAAAAACTGCTCTGGACGGGAAGTGGTTAATAGTTACCGTCTCTCTGTCATTTTATATGTTTTGGAATACTTTCTTTCTGTGGATAGAAAAGTAAAATAATAATGCTAATGAAAGGCTGTTATTTGGCACATGAACAGGTCCTGTATATAGTAAAAGGTTACTAATCCAGCGGTGTCATTGTACGGTAAGCAGTATAGCGATGTGTAGAATATATCATTCATTGGAGTCAGTCAGGGGATATATTGACCAGAAGAAGCTGAAGTACACTGCCGTCAGAGACAAAGCAATGCATGGTTATGGGAGGAGAGGAGGGAGGGAGAGTGAGGCGGCTTGATGGTGAGGAGATGTATTATAAGGCAGGAGAATGGGGGAGGGAGGGGAGATTACTCTATGAGATGTAGTATTCATGTGCAGGGGACATTGGGACAGGAAGGAGGAGACACTAGCAGAGGAGGGCCAGAGGAGGGCCGAGGTGACAAGAGGAGTAGAAGAGATACGGGATCATGGAGGAGTGAGTGTTACAGAAAGTGGGCAGACAGGGCAGTGAGGAGAGGAGGGGATTATCCCTGCAACTTCCTCCAGATCATCACCTCAGGTACTTTCCCTGCCATGTTACCCCCTCATTTGTGAAGTACGTACAGCATCACCTGCCTCCTCATTGTGCCTGCACCTTCTCGTCTGTTGTTGTTTTCCAGCCACTCCCTGGGTATCCCTCTCTGTGAACTCATTACTCATTCCTTCCATCCCTC
>NW_017307228.1:0-1664 GCF_000935625.1 Nanorana parkeri
AAAAATTTTGATATGGGGGGGCTAACCCGGCTGAGGTGGAATTTAGAAACAGTCAGGTTATACTGCCACCTTTAGGAGGTTGAGATACTGGCAAACCGAAAGGTTGTAAGCCTGTATAACGCCTCCTCTACTCACCATGCCTCAGTTGTTGCTAATGTCCTACGATGGTATCAGCTCTACTGAAAAAAAGCCTATTTTTTATAGCCTTTTGAGTTCAACTGCTGCTCAGGCTATAGGGCCTAAAACCAAAGGTCAGTTAACTCCTCTGTTTAGCCTTCTGGAGTGCCCCCACTTCTACAAGTGGGTGGTTGTGTGTACATTCAGGTTGTTTCCCAGGTATTGTGCCTATTTGGCATTTTAGTTCTCAGGATACCCCTTTCAGCCTTTAAGCTAACCTCTTGGAAAAGGCAACTCTCTCAGCTGTCCCTCGTCATGTCTCATACTTTGCAGGAGAGGTGCTTGTGACAGATTCATATACACCTTAACGACACGTACATGAATCTTCCGCAAGTTGTGTGATTTGTTGCTCTAACGCAAGTCAGATTTCTTTCTAGAGTATCTACAACACTCTTTATGGATTCCTGGGATTTTTTCCTTTCTGCAGTTTCTTTAACTGTTACTTACTTCCTCAAAAGGACTAAAACATGTTTGGCAGACAGATTACAGATAAGCTAAGAAACCATGGCTAACATAGTTAATGAACTGAAACAAAACAATGGCTTTTTATTGAGTTGAAAGAGAACTCTTAACATTCAGCATTTTTTTTGTCTTGCACTTGCACTTTTTTTCCAAAACATGCAGTGAAAGGTTTAACCCTTATTATGTATATGTACATTGTGAACTCCAGGCAACTATAATGTAGCAGGTATAAGTGCCAAAATGTATCTTTATATTGGCTTCCTGCGGGGGCGGACTGGGCCGGGGGGCAGGGTGGCAATTGCCCCCCGGGCCTCTGTGCTGCCTTTAAAAACGGCCGCTGCCCGCAGCCGTCAGGGGGCCCGTCACTGGCCTCGCTAATAGAATTTTTTTTTTCCCCCTCCGCCGCCACTTACAGAGCCGCTACAGATGACTGTACCCGGCGGCCGCTCGCTCCTCCAGGCTGACCTCTGGAGGCCCCCGCGGGCTGCCCTCTAAAGTGCCTGATTAGATCCAGCCAGCGCGGATCGCATCGGTATGCGATCCTGGCTGGCTGGATCAGGCACTGTAGAGGGCAGCCCGCGGGGGCCTCCAGAGGTCAGCCTAGAGGAGCGAGGGGGGCCAAGTTGCTGCACCATGGGCCTCTGGGTTGTACTTGCCCCCTGGGCTAAAAGTTGCCAGTCAGCCCCTGGCTTCCTGCAAGTGCCATTCATAGTAGTAGGTGAGCGTGAGGACAATCTCATTCTGGACAAAATGGGTTGCCCAAGGAAATTCACTACTAGAATTTCTTAAAGATGGTGGTTCTTCTCTCACAAAACATCTTCTGTTTCTTGAAAATAGCAACACATCCCCTATACCACTTATAGAGTTCTTCTCCATGTACTTTACAATCAAGAGCACAGGAAAAGCAATAAGTAGGCCATGGTTTATTTTACTAGTTGAAGAGGAGTTTAATTTTTTTTTTATTAGTCCAGCCATGGTTAATATACAAAATTAAGCTTTTGCTGCACCATCACCAAGCTTCTAAT
>NW_017307228.1:1695-27840 GCF_000935625.1 Nanorana parkeri
CAGTAAAAATGTTATGGGATCCAGCGCAGTGTTCTTCTCTTGGGAGGAATTACTTTCTTCCTGTAATCCTAGGGTGTCCAGGACCTGCCCCCTGAGGGTGTGTCATCCAGCCACCCAGGACTCAAAGGAGACAACTACAGAAGACAGCTTCACATAATTTTAAAGCATTGTTCTCTGTAGCATTCAGGATCAGCTACTAGAGCAAGACAAAGAAAAGGAATACAACTAAATGCTGTGAGGGTGGTTCAGGGGAACAAGGGAGACAGGGGTTGGGTTGGGGCATGCTTAGGTGGTTTTGGACCTTAAGGGACACAGAAAATTCCCCCTAATTTTCTCCTTGAAATTAATTATTTAGATTTTTTCCTCCGGTAGTAAGATGTAAGGCCAATGGACCCAAAAGTAACTCCATACAGTAATTCAGGGAGAACCAGGAATGGGGCCTCTATCTCATCTTCATTCTTATTGCATATTATTATTATTATTATTATTATACAGGATTTATATAGCGCCAACAGTTTGCGCAGTGCTTTACAATATAAGGAAGACATTACAATCATTCAAGACAAGATGGTAATGAGGGCCCTGCCCGTGAGGGCTTACAATCTAAAAGGGAGGGACAAGTGATACATGAGGAGGTAGCTGTGTGGGGATGAATTGTTTGAGAACGTGATGGTTGAGTGGTTAGGTTGAGGTGGCATAGGCTTCCCTGAAGAGATGAGTCTTTAGGGAACGGGCGGACAGGTTGGGGTAAAGAGTTCCAGGGGATGGGAATCCAGTAATGGTACTTCCCAGATCCCACCCTAGGCGACCTGAGTCCACACGTCCTTATTAGTGAGTTTAGCAATTGTTTACAATATTTCTATTGTGATGGAGTGTGTTATGAAGGACTCAGATATATATAATATGAGAAAATATATTTATTTGGTTTTAAATTCTTGTTGGTTTAAAAGATTCATGCAGTTCAATAAAATATTATTTACAACTTCTCTTGTGTTGATGTTCATGTGCAATTCACAAATACATGTATCTAATTCTATGACTATTGCTGATTGGTATATTTGCAAACCGTATTTCATACATTTACAATACATTCATGTGGATAAAGATATACACATAATTAATGCTTTCTAATACAGGTATGTTACTATTTGATGAGTCCCCTACATGTTACGCCCAGAAAGGCTTCCTCAGGGGGATATATTCACTCTGTATGTTTGTGTATACCGACTTTCAGCAATAATCTGTTTTTTCAAAAGAGAAAATATATCATATAATACCATATATATTAATATTGAACCACATGATAGAATCAACATACAATATATCAGTAAACTTCCATTCATTTCATTTTCAGTTTCTAGTTATGTATATAATTTAATAATATTTCATTTTTCAATGAAATATCAAAGTTTATCTTTTTCATTTGTTATTGAAAGCTTAACATTGATATTTATGCATGGGGAATCTTGTTCACATTCATTGTTTATCCATCAATATTAATTCATTTTTAGTGCATCAATTAGATCATTTACATTCATTATTAATTCATTTATTCAATATATACAGATAATTCATCATTGTTTGTATTCCATTATAATATTTTACAAAGAACACATTCATTGGTCTAGATAAATCAGAAGTATAGTGAGTTCTCATGCATATATATATATAAATCTAATTGAATTGTATTACCTTTCTACTCGACTATTTCAACCCGGAACTGCAAGATCCTGGAGAGGACTTTCATCCCCCTCCAGGGTGATGGGGTTAATCTCGTCTACTCTGAAACAGAGTGTCACCCGGCGGAACCAGAGACGCACAGGGAATCCAATATACCTTCACAGTGCTAGAAAATGATCATAGTGCTTAATTTGTATAGAAATCTGTGTTTCATTTTGTATTCAAATATGGTGAATTTTACATGTTTATAGTGCTCTCCCTCTATTCCTAAGTATAGTGGCCGATATATCCGGGCGGTCTTGGATACCATACTCATCTACATATCTATATTAACGTGATTAAGTTCAAGATCTGTGTAGTCGGGGCTTTGAATGGCCCTTTCTATCCCCCCCAAAAAGCAAAAATTGAAAGTATTTTGTGCTTAAACACTGCCAACCCACATATACATCCTTAGTGCCCCAGCGTTCCTTTACCTTAAGCAATCACACCCACTGCTGTGTTCCGCTTTCTCTGCCGTAGTGAATCAGTATAAAGTATCTTGTTTCCTACGTGTCGATCCGTGTGTATCTCTTCGTTCCCTTTCTCTGCACTGACAGTTAATAACACACTCCATCACAATAGAAATATTGTAAACAATTGCTAAACTTCCAGAGGATGGGAGAGACTCTACAGAAGTCCTGAAGGCGAGTGTGGGCGGAGTTGACAAGGGAGCTGGAAAGCAGGAGGTCTTGGGATGATCAGAGCGGACGGTTAGGGTGAGACAAGGTTTGAGATATAGCTGGGGGCAGAGTTGTGGATGGCTTTGTAAGTGACTGTTAATATTTTTAATTTTATACTTTGGGCAAGTGAAAGCCAGTGGAGGGATTGACAGAGGGGGGTTGCAGACACTGAACGGTTGGTTAGGTGAATGAGCCTAGCAGCTGCATTCATGATAGACTGAAGAGGGGGGTAGCCTGTGTAGTGAAAGGGCAATGAGGAGGGAGTTACAATAGTCAAGACGAGACGACGATACAGGGCTTCTTTAATTATTCAGAGATGTTCAAAACTAAAGCACCTCTTTCAAGCCATCTTCCTTTTCTGGCCCACTTGCACTTTCTCTTAAGGAAAAATTCCATCTTCAGCAGGAGACACATCTTGCTAATTTCCCACATGTCGGTTTTTATTCTGTTAGCTTTCTAAATCCTTAGCTTAGGGATACAAGTCTATATTTACTTATCTACTGACTCATTCTCTGTCTATCTTTACTAAAATTTTAATTTTTCGGAAAGTCTTAATCAAACTGTCACAATAGAGGCTCACAGCCCTTTTGGCTACACACCAGTTCATGAATGCTGCTGCTGAGGTAGGAACCAAACCTCAAGAGATATAAAAAAGTGGACAAACTTTCCTGGAAATTCTATCTTTAAATCTGAAAGACGTCAACATCCTTATTTCAAATTTAGACTTGTAATACTTTCTCAGAAATTTATTTTCTCTGTAATAAAAGTGACAGGAGATCAGATAGGGTAATCTAACACATAGTTGCCAAAACAGTCCAATTGATCTCCAATCCACATTTTGTTGTAAGGCATACCTATCTATATACTGTAGTCGATCCTGTTTAGCTAACAAAGCATAAAGAAATAAAACGTTTATAGTTTTTTTAACATCAAAACAGAAAAAATCATCTCCTTCTGTTCCAAGGACCACAATATAGATGAACAGTTCTTAAATGTTTTTGTTCCCAACAAAAAAAATGTATTGCAGTTTGCAAAGAGTTGAAAAGGCCATGCCAAATACCAGTTACAACACTTTGGCAAGATTCTTAAAAGTGTATACATATTTTTATTAAACTAATTTAATCCTTATTATCAAGTTGTGAATATCTATTGAACAAGCAGCTGCTCCATTAATACTAACCTCAATTCCATGGATTCATGATCCAGAGGCCTTTACCTCCATTGCTTACGACACTAATGAAAATTTCAGACCATGGTATATATCCTTTATCTCTTCTGACCCCAGAAGGTGTTCCACACGGGGACAGTGGTATGCATACTTTCAGCTTAAACATTTCATTACTGCTCTTTCAAGATTGAAACCTCTTAGGTGAGATATGACCCCCTGTGAGGACCTGTGTATGAACCAAAAGGAAAGCAAACATAAACTATCAAAGATATACCACATTCTCTTAACCCAAGTCTTTTCTTATAGACGGTTTTATGTGAGGGGATGGGAATTGGGCTATAGACTATCCCAAGATGATTGGAAACGATCTTTTGTGTTAAGATTTAAGTAAAGTATTTCAAGCTATATCCAGGAACGGAACTTTAAGATATTGACAAGATGGTATAGATACCCCACTTTATTACATAAGATCTTCCAAACATATCGATCAATGTTGGAGATGTGGAGTAGAGAGAGGTACTATGCTGTGTATGGTGGTCCTGTCAAGAGATTCAATCTTTTTGGGAAATGGTCTATAAAATAGGAGCACATTGTGTTAAGGTGCAGTTACACCTGAGGGCGCGCTATTGACTATACCAGGACCAATTAAGAAAGTTAAGAAAGGCTTATTTAGATTTTTCTATTTGCTGCAAGAACTGTAATAGCTGGTTCTGTAATAGAACTGTAATAGATATTGGAGGTATCAAGATACCCCGCAAATTAAAGATTGGGTCAAAGAAATTAATTTTTTAAGAAGGGTTGAAGAGTTAGTAGCGCGATCCCAGGACAGGTACCCACAATTTATGGTGACTTGGAAACCATGGATAGAGTCTGACATCACTATCATGTGCTTACCAGGAATGTGAGGCTCCTTTGCATGGCCATTGGAGGAGGGGAGAGGAGTGAGGGAAGGAGAAGACGAGACTGTGAAAGTAATTTTTTTCCCTTTTTTTTCCCTTTTCTTTTCTTTCTGATACGTCTTGTTTGGGGTTTTTTTTGTGTGTGTGTGTGTGGTTTAGGGTTGGGGGGACTTTTGGGTTGTCGTTTCCCTTGCTTTTTTTTTAGTTGAGATCCTTGGGGGAAGAATGGTTTTAATACCAATAGGAAGGGAAATTTATGGTGGTTGTTTTAGGAAGAAGTTATGAATATCTTTCTCTTCTGTTTTTGATTGGATTTCTCCCTGGGAGAGTCTTTTACCAGAATGCTTACATTTTTATATGTCTGTATTGTTATTTATATATAAACAATAAAGAAATATTATACAAAATGTAATCCGTGTTAAAAACAAAAAATTATTTTTGGACCTCATAGCAACAATAAAGTAGACAGATAACATATATCATCTCCATTAACAAGACTTTATTTGCCAGGAAATTACTTAAATATAAGTTTCCAAAAATCCTTATTTTTTTTTTAATGGTTTGTATAGGGCAGACTACTGAACACTGACATTCTCATTAGGGGCAATTGCTTTGTGACATAAGTCTTCCATATTCTTCCAGCCAACAAGAGCTCTAAAGCTCCCACTCCATAGCAGAACCTCACATTGTGTGCTATGCTATGAGATTTTGAAGCTAACCCCTAAATCAAATCTGAGTGTTTTATAACTTAAAGCTCAAAGCCACAAAACATGCAACAACCAAAATTCTATGCACTTAAAATGTGCCTGTTCACATATGAGCACTCTGGCAACTGTTGTTCAGTGCCTGACATTCACAAAGGTACATGAGCTACTTTTGAAGCTGGATGGGGCATACCTGACCCCGTAGACTCTAAGAGGAGTGCCTGGAAAATGCCTGAAAATATAAGGGGCCTTCATGCCTAAACAACCACCTCCTCCTGGTAACTAGCTTTCCATTGGCTAAAATACAAACGTCACAATTGTACAAAAAAAGGTCCAAAATCACCTGTAAACACTCACGCTCAGGTGTTAATGCAGACTGGGACTTCCATGTTCTGACGCCGGATACAAGGATCTAGGAACTCCCTCACAGAGGTGGATTTGCCATAAAATAAAGAAACAATAAAGAAACAAAGAGAATATCCTGAAATATCTATACAATTTCCTTTTTAGAAAATACATCAAGAGGCTTTTCATTCCTCTTTCAAAGCTCAAGCCCCTACATAAATACTCAGGGTACCTCCCTTTTTTGTTTTTTTGGTCAGCCATTAATTTTTCTCTTGTTGCACAATTTAGTCACTGATCAATTGTTTTCTTCAGAGGTTCCCCTAATTGATCTGTCATACCTCAGTTACTTGTCAGTCATTCTCCCCAGTCAAACTCGAAAACTCAGTCACTTGTTTCCCTCAATCAATCCCCCTTTGACAGGCATCCATCTCAGTCATCTAATAAATCTTTGTAATTTGTTCTCAGTTGTCCTCATTTTTTTATCCTCCTTATTTAATCCTCCACATTTCATTCTCAGATCATCCTCATTTGATAGACCCAGTAGTAAGTGTCATCTATCAACACACAAAAAAAATAATATATATATATACACCTCACATAACATATGAGTTAACACTGAAGAATGTAAAATTAAGAAAAAGGAGTAAGCATTGGAAGAATGACTAAAGAACAGGAGTGATCAGCATTTTTCATGAAAGAAAAGAAGCATGCATAAGCCTGATGACTGAATCTCATTAGTGAGATGAATGACTAATGCTAACAAGTAAGGGTGATGAGAGATGATATCAAAGGATGCACTGGAATGATACTGATAATTGAAAATGAGAAGTGGGCATGACAACTGAGGCTGAGCGGCTTTAAAAACAAATGGAAAGACACTTGAGGTAGAGGAATGAATTGGCCTAGAAGGGAAGCCAAGAAGGATTAGTGAACAAGTTTTAAGTTTAGGTTATGATTGAGGAAGATCAGTGGCAAAGGCAAATTATGACAGGTGACCGAATTTTGGAGTGTATATGAGTAAAATGACTAACAGGTAAAAGAGGTTCAAACGAGGAATTAAGGAGACATAGGTGAAGAATAACTGAACAAATACTGAATTGTAGAAGAGGAGTGACTAAGCTAAGAGGATGACTGAGGAAGGTAGAGAGATTGAGTGATGAAGATTTGGATAGAGATTGAGTGATGAAGACTTACAGGGCTATTCACAAAAGGGTGAAGAGTCTGGAGAAGTGAACAATCTAGGCCAAAATAACTGATTTGGATAAATTCTCCAATTCAGCTATGCTGTCCTACATCAGGGGCGCATGTGACGGAACCCCGTACTCAGGATGAGTATGTCCGCCGCTGTCTTCTTCCTTGCTGAGGAGATCTTGCAACCTGAAGATCCTTAGCTCCCAGTTTCCCCAGTCACTAGCCAAGGCTTGAGTGTAGGCGAAACAAACTCTTCTTTATTGAGCAACTGCACAAACTTTTATACAGCAAGTGATGAAATCAGATTATAATCCCATCACATCCACCCTCGCCTCCCAGACAATCGGTCTGCTCAACACCACAGGTGTCCACCTGCTAACAAACTCCAGACAGCCATAGCAGAAGCCTGGCCAGAATGTCATTGTTCTGAGCTCCCTCAGAGAACAATGGGAGATAATGAGGGATGGTGCTGATAGTCTTTCCCTAACCAGGTCACACAGCATAACGCACTCAAACATAACTCAACCCCAATACACATTTAACTTATAAACTCATCACCATGTCGTCACATAGCTCCCCCAAGTTAAAAGATGGCAGACCCGGTGAGACCCTCTACGGGTCCACTTGGGGATGTCCATGATGTTAGTCACCCTTCCAGTTCCGTTTGGCAGGATAGTCCCTCAGCATTACCATTGGGTTTCCAGAGCCAGTATTGAATTGGCAAATTGGACAGCTGTAGGGCCAGGCTCCACCGCAACAGCCGTCCATGGGCCCTGGACACCCGGTTCAACCAAACAAGGGGGGTCTCCATAATCCTAGGTCCATAGTCACTGGGAAGGAGGCCGGCCGCCAGCCCCCTCCAGGAGCCCAGGTCACGGTGGGTTCTGTGACATTTCTCCCATCGCAAAGGTAGACTAATTAGGTCCCAGTCCCCCAACTGGTCTGGACCTACGTTTTTCGGGCAGCATAAGTCCACAGGACGTTCTGCCTCTGGAGAGAGATGTCATCTGTGCCTTCCTGAAGAACATGCTGCCTCTGGAGAGAGGTAAAGCCAAAATCTTCTGGACACCAAAGCCACGTGCTGGTAGAGAGGCCGGCTTCCTTTTCTCCCATGAAGTTTGGAACAGGCAACAGTGTGGGACATAGGCCAGTGGAAATCTGCCCGGGTGTCAGCACTTCTGCTGGGGAAACCACATCCTCAGTTCTGGCTTGCTGTTGGGGCAGGAGGACGGCTTTCTCCTCTACCTGGATTCCAAACTGCTGCTGGGGAGGAAGGATGACCATCTCCTCTTCCTGTATCCCAATTTGTTGCTGGGGAGTAGGGTTGCCACCCGTACGGGTTTCACCCGTACAACCCGGGTTTGGAATCATGTGCCCGGGTCTGTGGCCACCTCCCGCCCGGGCACATGATTCAAACATTACAATGCCGCATACCTGCATTTCTTGCGGCGGGCGAAGGACGGCGGGAGGACGGCGGGCGACACCTGCACCCGGAAACCAGGCACATTAGTCCAGTGCGATCCGCAAAAAATGCATGACTTCAATACAACCCCACACCCCTTCCCGCACCTGAACGCAGGGAGTCGGCCGGCTTACATCCCAGTGCATCCTAGAGGCCCCTGGCGTCCTGTCCTCCTGTGGTGCTTGTGTGGCCGACGTTGCACATGGGGATAGGTGTCCTGCCCCTTTCCATCTGCAGCGTCTGACACATTCAGCCGGCAGCCAAACGAGCACCACGGGAGCATAGCCGTAGCCAGCTCCTTTTGCGCCTGAGGCTAGAAAAAAAACGTGCCCCTAAACCAACAGGCGTGTGATGTAACCCAGCGCCGGCTGCAGCGGTTCCTTCACTTTTTCTAGGATCCCCGCTGCATACAGATTGGGAGAGCAGCTTGGATCCAGAGAAGTCCCACCGGAGGGAGGAGAGGACATTGCGATCTACCAGTGATCGCTACGCAATCACTGGTAGATCGCGATCAACCTTATGGGCACCCCTGTCCTAGATTGTTCACTTCTCCTGCCTTCTCTACACTCGTCGTCCTTTTGTGAATAACCCTGTTAGTTATGGGGATAGTGAGGGACAGGAAGAGGTATGTCTTGAAATGTACACCTTCTAAAATATCGATGGAACCTTGCCACATAAGGCCACATTTCTGTATGCTTTGTGGGCTAATAGATAAATAGGTACTGACCCACAAATTACTACTTCCTTAATTTTAAAGCCAATACTTTTTCCTTGTTATCATAACCAAAGTGTTTTGGAGTCATGACTATGACAACCTGTTTTAATCTGTTATACCCATCTAGTACATAGCTTTACACACTGACAATACTGTTCATAAAACATTCAATTTGCCTTGCAGCCAGAGCAATTGTTTCTTTTTTTAATGTAATGAGGATACAGCTAAACAACTGTGCTAATTATTTTCATACACATTCAGATTGCTTATAAACTACAAACATTTAAGGGAACAATTACAATTATTTGTACTGAAACACTGACTATTTCCTCAAACGTGTAATTAAAACAGATCTCATCTGCTGTTGGAATGGCCCCAAGAGTTATACATACATGTTCAGATTTGGGGGTAATTATCCTACTAGGGCTATTTACCAAAGCAGCATAAACATCAGTAGGGCTCAGTTCCCAAAGTTATAATAATGTTTATTCACCATAACAACCATTATGTTTCATAGTAACAGCCAATGAGAGCAGCAGATAATAGTCATATGGCTAAAATGACATGAGGTATAGCTTCATTAATCGAGCCTATAATGCTCAGAAACCCAACACAACTGATTAGATTTCACCTTACATTGGTTTGATGCATATACTGTATAACAATAAAAGTTGATTGATAACAGTGTTGGGGTTAGTTTTGTGGCACATGGTGCTTGGCACTCGTGTCTTGCAACACAAGGTTCTGATCTGCTGTTGATCAATAAGCAGTACAAAGCACAATGTTATACAGGACTGAATCAGAATTCACTTTTCATCACCATTAACCCCTTCATGACTGAGGCCCTTTTTTCCATTTTTGCACCCATGTTACATTCCACATTTTAGGCCTGAAAAGAAAATGAAAACAGATTTGCTGATTGGTATTTTTGGATTACGAACGTGTGTCGATTTTGCCTAATTCTTTAGAAACGGCTGTCTTATAACAAACAAGCCTAATTACAGAGCAGAGAGTATCCACTTTTACACAGAAAGAGGAAATCCTGTGTGGCTCTCTTCCTAATGCTGGCTACTGGGGTCCCACTGCTGGAGCCTCCAACAATTTATTTAACTTGCAGTGAACTACTAAGAAAATATGAGACTTCCACTGAACTTCTCTGCTTTTTTTAGCTTGTTTTAGTCCAGCATTACAAACGTGTTTTCTTTAGTTTGATTCCCAAGGCCTAGCTCCATAAAAAGCGAAGCAGCTCCAAGTGCAGTGCTAGCCAGGCCAGACTTTATTATGAGTAGTGCCATATAATTGCAATATGCAAGCATCTTCAGCAGTCTATGGACAGAGTCTGATATGAATACATATGTGCATCAAAACTTAAACAGCCGGCTACAAACTTTTGCAATATTTTGTAAATAACAAATGCTTCATTGCTACCAATACTATATAATATGTTCCAATCCATATTGGCATACAGTGCTACAATGCCAATACGAATGGTATGTTGTGCATGAAAAAGCTTATACCCATTACCAACAGAAATAGGGAGCCCTTACATGCACTAGGTAAAAACTGCCTGAGAAAGGTAGTTGATAACTTTTACTATGCTTTTTACCTTGTCCTTGAACAGATTTTGTTACACGCAGAAAAATATATTTAAGAACTTTTTTTCCTTGAAAGAGACCCTGGGGCCAACTTACAAAATTGCAGGTAAAAGCCCAGAAAAATAAAGTATTTTAAAGGCTTACTTGCAGTTTTTGTTCTTTTCATATATTATTATTATTTATTTTTTTAAACAAATTTTATTAGGATTTTGTAATACAATAACATTTCCTGCGCATCTGAAAGCCGATAGCGCAAACTTTATCTTAACCAAGCCACTACCGTGTCCCTGTATAAAACATTGTGTCGAACACCCATAGGGAGATTTGAGACCCTGCAGTGGAGGATGGCTTTAATATCCCACGGGGCTAAAAACGCCTTTTCCAGGGGTGTATTAGAGTATGCAGACCCGTCATTTAGCCAGTCCAAAGCATGTCTCAGTAGGCAGGCGTAATTGTATAATTTTATATTAGGCAGGTTAGCACCACCCTCACTCATCGGGAGCCATAACTTCTTAATAGATATTCTAGGCCGCTTTGATTGCCATATGAAGCGTGTCATGGCTCTAGTAATCTTGGCAGTATCCAAACTCTTCAATAGGAGGGGAAGAGTTTGGAGCGGATACAGCAATTTGGCAAAGCTAGACATTTTAAACAAATGTATCCTCCCGAAGAGTGATAATGGGAGATTTTCCCAGGCTACCAACTCCCTGATAATTTTATCGATCAGAGGGGGGTAATTTAACCCATATAGGGAGGATGGTGTTTTACCCACCTTGAGTCCTAGATAGGTAATATCTCGCTGTGCCACTCTGAGCTGCACTCGCTCATCCCAGTCCCACACCTTGTCCGATAGGGGTAAAATCTCGCTTTTTGTGAAATTAATTCTGAGGCCAGAGAAAGTAGTAAAATGGACAAACAATTCCTGTACCACTAATGCATCCTCCTTGGGCCGTGAGGTAAACAACAAGACATAGTCCGCGAACAAAGCGATTCGCAGATCCTCTTTGCCCACCCTTATACCCTGGAGAGCAGGTGTAACTAGGACGTGATGCGCTAGAGGTTCTAGGGCCAGGTTGAACAATAGGGGTGATAAAGGGCATCCTTGGCGTGTCCCCTTGCCTAAAGCGAAGGAGGAGGATATAGCCCCCTGGGTCAATATTCTCGCCACCGGAGAGGCATACATACGTTGTAGGAGAGAGAGTATCCTGCCCCTGAATCCAAACAGAGAGCACTCGGAACATTGCAAGTTGACGTTGTCAAATGCCTTTTCAGCGTCTAACGTAAACAGCACTTTTCTCAGGTTTGACACCCCCGCCCGACCTTTGACAAAGCCAACCTGCGCAGGGTGTATTAATGTGGGCAATATAACCGCCAATCGGTTTGCAATAAGCTTGGATAGAATCTTGACATCCAGATTTATATTGGCCGATAAGATCCTGGATTGGTGGGATCTCTCCTCTCCTTGAATAGCAGCCGTATGTATGCCTCCTGACCGGTAGCAGGATATGGACACCCCTCCCATACTTTATTATAGAGTGCCTGCAGTGAATCCAATATATCCTCCTGTAATAATTTATAAAGGTCAGCTGTATAACCATCTGGTCCAGGCGCCTTGCTGCCAGATAAAGTCTTGATTACCCCCAGAATTTCCTCCTTTGAGATATCTGCATTAAGCAAATCTAATTGCTCCATCGACAAACTTGGGAGTCGCATGTTATCCAGGAACCGCAAGGCCGCCGTCTCATCAAAGGGGTCCTCCTTATAGAGAGACCCAAAAAACTCCTCCAATATTTTATTCATAGCGATTGGGTCAGTGGTTAGCTCACCTTTGGGATTCCGGAGAGTTAGAATAGGGTTAGGGGGGGCGATAGCTACCTTGGGCCAAACGTGCAAGAAGCTTCCCTGATTTGTTTCCAAACTTATGGAGACGTAGGCCTGCATAAGAAGCTTTAATGTTTTCCTGCCTTTGTGCCCATAAGTCGAACTCTTGCTTGGCTCCCACCCATTCCTGCTTACGAGCCAATGATGGGTCCGCAGACGAGCACTCGCCTCTTGATATGCCTTCGCAGTCTTTTTCCGATGCGCTGAGACATAAGAGATAATCTTTCCCCGCATACAGGCCTTGCCCGCCTTCCAGAAGAGGGTCGGATCGGTCATATGTATCGCGTTGCACATGGCATAATCCCTCCAGGCCGAGCGAAGGAAGTGTTGGAAGTCCTCGTTGGAGGCCAGAAAGGACGGAAATCGCCACAAGATCATGTTCTCCACCCGCGGCGCGTGACTCACCACCAGCGAGATCGGGGCATGATCCGAAATCACCAGGTCATGAATCTCGGGACCTCGCGTGTTGGGCAACATGGCGTCTGAACAGAAGAAGTAGTCCAGTCGTGACAGGCACTCATGTACCAGGGAGACGTGTGTGTACTCTCTAGAGGATGCGTCAGCCTCCAAACATCCCGGAGACAGAGAGCCTCCATCGTAGATGCCAACACCGATTGCCTGCCAGAACTGGACCATCTGCTCTTAGGAATGCTCCCAGAAATCCACTTCCTGTCCTCCAACGTGGACATTGTTGAGTTAAAGTCCCCCCCAATTAAATGGTGAGATGGTTCAAACTTAGTAATCCAGCTAGCCAGGGATTGGAAATCTGCTTGGGTGGGTGAGTTGGGAAAGTAAACATTTGTTACAGTAAAGAGTGTGTGTTCACATTTCAAGGTCACAGACAGTAATCGCCCTTCATTATCTCTGTCTACCCCCAACACTGAATAGGCAAGGTTTCTACGAAGCAGTATTAGGACACCAGCTTTGCGGCCCTGGGATGGTGAGCAGAACACTTCCCCCACCCATAGGCGTTTCATCCGAAAGATATCTTCATCCCTGAGATGCGTTTCCTGCAGTAGGGCCACATCCGCCCGCAGACGTTTCAAGTGGCGCAATACCTTGGTCCGCTTCTGGGGGGAACGAAGACCCTTAACATTCCACAAGATTATTTTCATGAATGTATACGAGAGGAGTCAAGATTAATGATGTAAGGGTCTATAAAGTGTGGACTGTGCGTCTCGAGGACGGTAATGAGAGGATCCCCCCAGGAGCTCGACCAAGTAACTGCAGGGAGGCAAGACAAGGAGTAGGCAACGGGCCACCTGAAGTGGCACAGCGAGACATAGACCATCAATAGGTGAGACAGTATGTTGATCATAGTGCAACCAAAACTTGAAAAAACATAAACATTACATGAAAACCATACAACATGTACAGTAGAAGAAAAATAAAACATATACATGACTGACTTCGCGCTTTCCCTATGGACGCATAATGGGATGTGCGCTTCAGATCCCATTACAGGACATCCTGGACAATACAAAAAAAAAAAGAAAAAAAGGTGTCCGCCACCCATCCCTACGCTGTAACGATATTGGGAAAGAATAAAAACAGTTAAGCAAACTCAGCAGAGGGTCCCCACACTTTAGCCTCAACGTTTACGGTATTTGTTGGGGTGCCCATCGCCCACTTTGGTATCTTGGTAGGTTTGCGAGGAGGCAAGGGAGAAAAAGCGATGCTTCTTGCGGATCACGGAATGAATGGCTGCGACCGTCAGCCGTGGTGAGATACAAGACAGCCGGATAAGCCAGTGTGAATTTGATTCGCTGGCGATATAAGTTGGAGCATACTTCACTAAAAGCTTTCCTCTGTTTCGCCACTTCCGCCGAGTAGTCCGCGAATAGCAGAACTTTATTTCCATCAACTGTAAGAGATCCAGCAGCTCTATATTTTTGTAGAATTTGAAGTCTGTCGGCGTAGTTGAGATACCTCACGATAACCGGTCTAGGTGTCTTAGCGGTTTCTTTTGGCGGCCCCAGTCGGTGAGCCCTCTCAGCTGTACATGCAGCAGAAACCCCTAGCAACGCCAGGATAGTGGATGAGCACAGCGTGATCAATTCATTTGGCTTATATGATTCAGGGAGACCCACTAACCTCAGGTTGTTGCGGCGAGAGCAATTCTCCAGGTCGTCTATTTTGTCTTGCATCGCCCGTGAGGCAGTGTCATAAGTAAGTAACTTTGATTGAGCCTCTAGTAGGTCATCCTCCAGTGAGGAGATGCGGTGTTCCGCCTCTGTAAGTGCACGTGTCTGTGCTATTTAGTCTTTCCTGATTTGCTTCATCCCTTGCTGAATGGCTGCCTCCACCGCTTCAGTGATGGTAGGCTTCAGCAGTTTAGCCACCGCAGCTGCTATCCGAGCATGGGCACTGTCCTCCTCCAGACCCCTCACATCAGAGGCCGGAGACAAGCTGCGTTGCGGGGAGGTAGCCGGGGCCGCCGCCACCTTAGAGGCCCTTGACTCCTGAGATAGCGCCCTGGAGCGGTTCAGTGATCGGGATCTTGACCTGGATCTCGCCAGGAAACGATCCATCGCCGAACACCTGACACTTTGCGGGCTCAGCAGAGGAATATGTGCGGGGTGGGTAGCCGGTTTTTTATATTAAAAGGACGCCGTAGCGGGAGCGCCGTCTCCCTGCTGCTACTCACATGGGTGCCGGAACCGGAAGTCCATATATTATTTTTTATTCACCTGCAATAATCCTTTGAGCTAGAATATTTGACAACTCCTGGAAGAGTCAATTCCCTACACAGTTCCCTCCCAACTTGCATGTCCTCTCCCCTTCTGGGAGTGTCTAATTACTCTCTGTGCTGGTCCAGCTTCTCTGACTCTCCCTTCCCCTCCCTACATAACCTTTTATGTGGCTGGTAGTGGAGGAGGCTATTGCAAATTGAAATAGCCAATAGGAATGTAGCTATGCATTCCTATGGTGTTTTTTTTTTTAAATCTTTCTGACGGCAGCCAACGGCTCTGATGTCAGAAGAAAAAAAAAAGACAACAGAGCAGGGAAATGTTTACTCTGCTCGATCGAGCAGAGTAAAACCTTCCGGAAGCGTCGGGGAGAGTTGGGCTATCTGGAGATCAGCGCCCCTGGTTACCTGGTAACCAGAGACGCTGATCTGTCTGTGCAAGTGGCCGGAGCCAGCCGTGAGATGACGGCTGGCTCCGCCCAGCAGGCTGTCGGCCGTTCGGCCAGCTTCGGCTTTCACCACGGTTCAGTCAAGCCAAAGCATATGCCTTCGGCTCAACTGAGCCGCTCGGCCAACTTCAGGAGCTGTATGGGCTATAGTGAATAGCCCGTACAGCAGCCCTTCGGTTCTACTGAACCGAAGGGGTCCTGGGGCTGAAGCTAGCCGAAGGATCAGCCGAAGCTATGGCTAGATCCTTCGGCAGCTTAGTGAATAGACCCTTTAGATTTTTGTGGTCTGGCGACGTGTCTCTTTTGGTTTATGCTACTCTTGTTGAGTAATTGTCAGTAGAAAACACTGCATTATGTTTGCATGACTGTTGCAGGGGCAGTCAGCATATTTTCTAGTAGATATAAGAGAGTTTTTTTATAAGGTTTTTATGCAAATGTTCAGAGCATAAAACAGGTCATTACAAAACAAGAATGATTTGGTAATGTATGGCGCTCCTATCCTTTTTTGTCAACATATCTCAACTTTATGAAATTTATGGACTAAACCAGCCACTGTAGATTAGAATATAGCTCTCCCTTGTCCTGGCTATGTAACTATGTAATATTTTAGATCTAATAATAATATTAATAATAATAATAGTAATAATAATAATAATAATAATGCTTTTTCTGAATGCAAAAAATACAATTAATAATTTTGTCTATTGTCAAGTTAAAGTGTTAAAGTTTTGTTCTCCTTTCCGATTTTGTTATACTTTTATTACTGGTTCCTGACTTTTCCTGAATTGATGAGTAAATTCTTCCAACTGATATTACAGTGTCATCCCCTACACCTCCCAACTGTCCCTCATTGGGAACCAAATCCCTCTGTCCCTCTTTCCTCTTCAGCTGTCCCTCCTTTTGGTCTGATGTACAGATATCTATGAAAAGGTTATATTTAAAGTGACATTAAAGACTAAAGTCGTCGTCATCCCCCCCTGCCCCACAGTGCTAAAGTAAGGACTTACCTTAAATGATGCCTATTAATCCAATCATCTTCTACTTTCCTGTAGTTTTTAGCTGTCCCTCCAGCGCTGGTGCGGGTCTCCGATCCAGCGCTGACTCCTCTGTCCTCCTCTTCACTCATATCCCACGGAGTCTGTGCGGGTGAACGCTGCTCCATATATTTACCTTGTGTCTCTCCTCGTCTCCTGGCCGAACATCTGAACTGCACATTTTCCCGTCCCAAGATCCTTTGCGGCCGCCTGAGAAATTTTCAGATGTTCGGACGGCGGAGACACAGGTAAGTATTAACCCTTTGAAAAAGTTTAAAAAAAAATCGTTTTGCATATATCTACTGCTTGCTAGCAGTAGATATATGCAAAAACAAATGAGGGTTTAATAACCATTTAACTACCAAAAGTATTATTCTGCATTAAAGCCTTTATCGTATCTCTTATATATCATATCACTATTTTTTTTAACAAAAACAATATACTGTAAATGAAACATGATGGTGAAAAAAAAGCAATCCTTGGCTTAACCAATCATGTTTGGCATATAAATGCTGAATGGTCCGCATTCAGGTAGGTGTAGAAAGAGTCTGTCAGTTTCCTAAATACATTGTGCTGGAATGTGTTTCACTTCTTAGAAAGTTAGGAGTTATGCCATCCCTTTTCCAACAAGAGTACTTACTGGCCACTATATCAGTCTTATAGGGCACTGAGTGCCGGGGGTTTGGCCTTGACAGGGTAAGTCAGGCCCTAGTAACAAAATAAGACTAAATCTGAAAGGTGTACAGTAAAGTAGCTGTAATGGCTAATAATACAAGGCATTTGCAGGTATCTTGTGTTTTCAGCTCCTAGGCAGGACTTTTACTTTTAACGCTTTTAAATGGAGTTTAGGTTCACTTTAATCCAGAAACTGTGAGACTTAGAGAATGCTATTGTAATTAATGAAGCACTGTACATACAGATGTGCAAGTACTCTGTACTTTCTCAGACTGCCGGGTCAAAATACAGCTTTACTAACTCTGTTTTATAAGTTTGCTTGCGTTATGAAGATTGTATATATTGAATTTTTTTCTTAATCCTTACATCAATATCTCTTGTTACAATTCACACATAAGAGTACGGTACTTTTAATCCACACATGGTACTTATCTAAGTTAATTTTGTTTTGTCACTGGGGCCTGTCTTGATAGCAGTAACTCTTTATTCACAAAAGGCAATGCATTTTGGGGCCCCTAGCCTCCTTCATACGGGCTATAAACATTAAAACATTGTCAATAATCTAGATGTTGTATACCCCAAAGAAGTTAAAGAAGTAATTATAAAGGCATAACAAGTATAACTATACAAATCAACTATAGGAATCACTGCACTTTGGGCTTCTAAACCATTTCTTATTTATTGAATATTAGCAGGGGTCACCATCAGAGATTTTGCATCGAAAGCACTATTTCAGGGTCTTTGAAAAAGTTATTTTCAGTGTGAAAAATTTCAGGTTGACCCTTAGTACTATTCAATAAATAAGAAACTTTCTATGCAATGATTCATTTTCAGAGAGCAATGAGCCAGACCAGACCCCCAGGATTTCACAGCAGAGCCTCGGGTGAGTCACTCACCTTGGCTTTTTGTGAAACTTGAATTCATGTGCAGTTTGTCAACAGTATTTTGATTTTTTCCACAATGATCTGTGGTAATGGAGAGTAAACCAGTAACAAATATAAGAAAAAAGTAGGGGGAGTTTATCAAAACTGGAACAGACAAAATCTGGAGCAAATGCCCAGGGCAACCAATCAGCTTACCTCTTCAGTTTGTTCAATTAAGATTTGAAAATGAAAGGGAGACTCTGATTGGTTGCCATGCACAGCTGCTCCAGATTTTCTCTGCTCCAATTTTGATAAATTCCCCTCTATGTATATAAACATCAATATATAAACACATCCCCTTTCCAACCAGCAGCTGTGTTTGCTTCCCACCTAGAAAACCAGGCCAAATCAGTGCTTATTAATAAATCTATATCTCAATAAAAGGAATAAATCTAAACATACAAGGAATTAAAGTACATATGTAATATTATTAAAGTACATCAATAGCAGTTCATAAGTGTGTATTCTTGTGTCACTCCACACCACATCATACCACACCACACGAGGCTCAGAGATGACTGAGCCTGATGAAGGGGGCCCTGCGTGGCCCCGAAAGTGCTTGCAAACAAGAGACAGCATACATCAATAAATGAACACTTAATTGCTGTAATCATCGATTTGGTGTGCTGGTGACATTCTTAAACTATATCAATGCAAAAACAAAACAACATGGGGACCCTCAAAAAAGTCCTACAATGTAAATTCAGCATCACTCACATCATCCATCATCATATAAATCCATCGTCAATAACTATGAATGACAACCTGCCTACATGAACACTACAACCTATGCCAACAATTATCCCCTGACAACCTCTCATCGCAAATGACAGCTCCCCAGCAGGCAGCTAAATGTTAACAATCTGGCCAGGGATGCAGGCTGACATAACCACAGATGGCAATGACATTCAAACCATAATATGTTGACTACCAAGACAGTAAGGATGGAGTCTAAAGTTTACAAAAATTTCCTCCTAATAGTGCAGTCCCCCACCCCTAAAGATATGAAAAAGTGCAAATAAAAAAGTCCAAGACACGTGTCCCACTTATGTCCACCATAAATCTTGTTTAATAAATGAGTGAAAGTTCTGTTTGTAATCCACCTTTTGTGCTTTCCCACTCCATCTTTAATGAAAAAGCGTTTACCTTTTTTACTGTTGGCATGTACCTGCTTGTGTTGAACTTATTTTCTGTTACAACTAGAAAACAACTTCCTGTTTTTTTTTTTTACTCCCTAATTTATATTTGACAATGCAGTTCACAAAATAGCATCTGCAAGCTTGATTGTCTTCTGGTGGAGTTTATTCAACGCATATTTAATAAACAATAGTTTTTATATTAATTTGCGGTAACAAAAATGTCACATTATCTCTTCATAGGAAAGAAAACATCAAATGTTCTTATTACTATTTCTTTTAGATGTAATTCAACAAATCAGGCTGTGTTCTTTCATTAGGAGTGATTGTTATTGTGTTCATATGTGAAGTATGTCAAGAGTGCAAATCTGGTGTGTGCTTATTGGGAGCCAAAGTTACATTATTATCTACTTTTCTTGGTTGAATTGAGACAATGTTCATTCAAGGAAACAATAGAGGATCTGGATGTGGCATCTGCCATTCTGGGCTTGTTTATAAAGTCAAAATTTTTTCAAGCTATTTCAAATGCTGATTAAATTACTTACAATGGATGCTGCTCCTTGTTTTTTAAACGTTTTAGTGGTCTATCACAAAGCTGCCGTAGGCAGCCGAGTGAATAACCTACCCGAAGGGAAGTGAGCCGAACGCTGTTCGGCTATTCAGTTCAGGCTTGTACGGCTGATTTCAGCCGTGCACCGACTAAAATTAGCCGTATATCGGCTTGCTGCGGCTGGCTTCGGGTCGGCCAAACATGCTCATCATGTTCGGCTGACCCAAAGTGCAGAAGGTGTTCGACTCAGCCGATCCAACATCTGGATCAGTTGAGCTGAACCCCCAGCAGGTTACTAGTTGCTGTTCGGTCTATTCTCATAGATGCCGAACAGCAGTGAGTGAATAGATGCCGAACAGCAGTGAGTGAATTTTGCCTGGTACCTCTGTGGTACCGAGTAGAATAGAAAAACAGTAAAAAAAAGTAGAAAAAATTTAATAGAAAACGATTGGGCCAACTGTTTTCTATTGGCAGGGCGGTTCTGCTGCCCACAGAATTAAAAAAAAAACACCATAGGAATGCATAACTAGATTCCTATTGGCTATTTCACTTTGCAATAGCCAATAGCAAACTAGCTATTGCACCCGCCCCCTGCTGCTGTCAATCACTAGAGGGGGACCTGATGGGGAACTGCAGGTCCCCCTCTGTTGATTGACAGCAGCAGTGGGCGGGTGCAATAGCTAGTTTGCTATTGGCTATTGCAAAGTGAAATAGCCAATAGGAATCTAGCTATGCATTCCTATGCTGGCTTTTTTTTTTCTGACCGAGGGCGGCCAGCGGCCCCATGTCAGAAAAAAAAACAGATGGCAAGGAAAGGTTTACTCTGCTCGATCGAGCAGAGTAAACCTTTCTGGGAGAAAGTGTTTCTCTCCTGGGCGGCCGGGAGCCGTATTAGACTCCCAGAGCGTCCCGGAGAGTAATGAAAGATCAGCGTCCCTGGTTACCATTACACACTGAGAACCCGGAGAGGCCGTTGTGGTATCATAGCGGCCCCGCTGGGTTCTCTATGTATAATGGCAGATGGCGTCCCTGGTTACCCGGTAACCAGGGACGCTGATCTCTCTGCAAGTGGCCGGAGCCAGCCTTTGGCTCGACTGAGCCGCTCGGCCAACTTCGGGAGCTGTACGGGCTGTAGTGAAAAGCCAGTACAGTAGCCCTACAGTTCTACTGCACCGAATGGGTCCTGGGGCCGAAGCTACGGCTAGATCCTTCGGCAGCTTAGTGAATAGACCCCATAGTTTCCTGCAGAATCAATTGGTCCCCTGAGCACCGGTCTTAATATCCTGTTTTAGGGTGGCACCTTTGCACAACTACCCTTGTGTGTGCTAGTAAGCTGTGTGTGTCTCCACTGGACACTGTGTGTGTCTTGTACTGGACATAAAATTTCAGAGAGCTGAGCTGAGAGAGTTGGAGCTGTTCAGAAACATGGCGACTGTAAGTGCTTGGGTGAAAATGTAAAGAAATACTTTGCTGGGGCAATGTATATTTCTTTGATCTGGATTCATTATTAAAAATCAAATTGAGGGTGTAATACTATTTTAAATGTGCTGGTTTTAGGGTTGTCATCTATAGGTGTACTTACACTGGGCATGGTTGCACTGAACCATACAATTTTGCTTTGATTCATGCCCCCAAGGGCAGCACCCAGCTCTACATGCCCTTTGTTTGGCAATCCCTTGCCTATTAGCTCTGAAAATGGAGAGAATTAACTTTCAAGATTCACCTCCCATTGACTTCAGTGGGGGTTTGCAATTTCTGGACTTTTTGAAAAGTTTGCAAAACCTGCCACAAAGTAAACCCGGGCACATTCAACTCATTACTACTTGCTGGTAAAAATGGACTTGCTACATTGTGCTGAATATTGGCAGTGGCATGATTAAATAATATCTATGCCTACCTTACACTGTATACATACGGAAGAGCCCAAGGGCCATGATAAAAAAATAAAGTCAGACTTCTGTGTTTAAAAGTCAGAATTCTGAGATAGAAAGTCAGAATTCTGAGATTGAAAGTCAGAATTCTGAGATTGAAGGTTTAGAATTCTGAGTATGAAAGTCAGAATTCTGAGTTTGAAGGTTTAGAATTCTGAGTATGAAAGTCAGAATTCTAAATTTCACACTCAGAATTTTAAACACAGAAGTCTGACTTTCAAACACAGAATATTGACTTTTAACTCAGAATTCTGACTTCTAAACACAATATTCTGACTTTAAAAGTCAGAATTTTGTTCATATTATTTTTAAGCATGGCCCCAGGGCAGTGGCGACTCTAGGAACAATATATAGGGGGGGCACATAAGATACCACAGTCAAAATGGGGGGGCACTAATAATTTTCACCACTAAAAAAAACTAAAGAAGTATATATGAATAAGATTACAAAATACGAGAGTAATGCGGTATGCGATGATACCTTTTTATTGTACTAACCTAATACTTAGAAGACAAGCTTTCAAGAGTTTTTCTTTCTTCCTCAGGTATTGCTTCAGACTTGAGAAAGAGGAAAACTCTCAAAAGCTTTTCAATTTCAGCAAACACCAGGGCTGTGTAAATAATCACCTATAGCGATAGAGGACTACAAACCGCAGCAATACATTATACAGAAAAGCAGAATACCACCAGCTATAGAGCACTACAAATCCCATCAATACATTATACAGTAATGCAAAATACCACCAGCTGTAACGGGACTACAAATCCCAGCAATACATTATACAGTAATGCAGAATACAGCTAGCTATAGAGGACTACAAATCCCAGCAAAACATAGAGCAATGCAGAATAATAGTATATATATTTGCCACATACCCTGTGCTGCTGCTCTACTCTGGGGTTCAGGCCTAATGTCTTGGGCAGAGCTTGTGGGGTGGAAAGGGTCTTAGTAAGGGGAGATGTGCGGGTGGCAGAAGCGCTGTAAGCAGGCATTGCGGGCTCCCCAGAAGGCAGCCGCAAGGTCCCCAGCCAGACCTAAGACACCTAAGTCAATTACAGGGTGCGGGTGACAGCAGTGTAACGCAGAGTGCGGGTGACAGCAGTGTAACGCAGAGTGCGGATGACAGCAGTGTAACGCAGAGTGCGGGTGAAAGCAGTGTAACGCAGAGTGCGGATGACAGCTGTGCAACGCAGAGTGCGGGTGAGAGCTGTGCAACGCACAGTGCGGGTGACAGCCGTGTAACGCAAAGTGCGGATGACAACGGTGTAAGATAGAAAGGGACTTACAGTTTTGATGTACTAAGCCTTTGCTATTGTTGAGTGTGGGAAACAAAATTTATTAACATCTCTTACTGTGAATAAACTTGGATTGAACTAAAACCAGTTGATTAACTCATCTTTAGTAATAAGTTAAGTGTAGAAGTATTTTTAGTATTTTTCTACTGTATAATTTTAAGTTGTTACGTGACAGTGCAGATACATTTTTTTTTTGAGAATTTCAAGTTAGAAGTTCAGGAGTAGCATGTGGAGAAATAGCTATGTGAAAAGTGATGAGGATCCTAGGAACATCTGCCAGCATGGTGACACACAATACATTATGAGAAAAATGAAAATAGACATGATGTAGTCTAAAAAAGGGTGCTGGGAATGAAAAGGAGCTTGCCATTAACTCTCTGGGGGTTTGTCCCTTCCACCTCATGTCTGTGAAGACGTGTGTCCAGTCAAGTATGTCTTTTACAAATATGTGCTAAATAAAGAAAGTATCTGGAAAATTTGAATCACATACCTCATGTTCTTTAGTGGTTGTAAATTAAAATCTTCCACTGTGATTGCTCTAACTTTCCTTGAGTCCTGTATTTTATTGTGTTACTGCAACATTCTCATTATAATTATTACAATGACTTCAAGCATACATGCAACAATACACAGATTACATTCTATTTTCATAGTTTATACCTGTTTGATGTACAACATTAAAGCCCCTTTCAAACAGTCATTTCGATCAGAACCGCCTGTCAGTTTTTCAGGCTACTCTGATAGGAAGCTCAATGTTAGTCTATGTGCAGGAAGATGTAAAAGGATTTGTATTCCTTTAACTTTCAATTACCTCTGAGACTGTCTAGGTCTGAACCCCGCCCCCCCAGAAACTACATTTTTCCTTTTTTTTCTAACCTAAACATAACAGATCGCAGGTAAAAGGATGTATACGGACGTGTGCCCATTTACATCTGACCTTCCATAGACCTAACATGGGTCCGTTAAGCTCCATTTTTCCCTCAATCTTGTGATCCATTCTGTTCTGCTCCAATTTAGCGAGGAATCTGATCACGGATTCCCTGCTGACTGGAAAGGGTGCTGCCAGTGTGAAAGTTGAACTCTAGTCAGATATAAAAGACACAAATAAATGTAGATCTGTATTTATACATCATTAAATGTATATTAAAAATGCAAACAGTTACTTGTTAAATGCAAATAAATACTTATTTCCTATCACTCCATCTAGTTTCTATAATGTCATATTACAACCCCAGTTCCCAAAAAGTTTGGACGCTGGGTAATATTTACATAAAAACATAATTTTTTTTAAATTTTACAGATTTACAATTTTAGGGAAAAAATAAGCTAATTTTGAAATTGATGGCAGCAACACATCCCAAAAAGTTGGGACAGGGCCATGTTTACTACGGTGTAGCATCCCCTCTTCTTTTAACAGCACTCTGTAAACATCTGGGAACTGAGGAGCCCGGTTGCTGCAGTTTTGGGAGAGGAATGTTGTCCCTTTCTTGCATGATATAGGATTCTAACCGCTCAACAGTCCTGAGTCTTCTTTGTCATATTTTTCATTTCAAGATGCGCCAAATATTTTCAATTGGTGGAAGGTCTGGACTGCAGGCAGGCGAGTTAAGCACCCAGACTCTTCTACTACGAAGCCATGCTGTTGTCAGAGATGCAGTATGCAGTTTAGCATTGTCCTGCTGAAATATAAAAGGCCTTCACTTGAAAAGACGTTGTCTGGATCGGAACATATGCTGCTCTAAAACCCGGATATATATCTTTCATCATTGATGAAGTTCCATATGTGCAAGCTGCCCATTCCATACGCATTAATGCACCCCCATACCATCAGAGATGCAGGTTTTTGAACTGAGCTCTGAAAACAAGCCAGAAGGTCCCTCTCCTCTTTAGTCAGGAGGCTGGCTATTCACTCACTGCCGTTTGGCCCCTATGAGAATAGGCCGAACGGGAGCGAGTAGCTTGTCGGAGGTTCGCCTAGGCCGATCCAGTTGTTGGATCGGCTGAGTAGAACTCCTTCTGGACCTCGGGTTGGACGAATATGCTGAGCATATTCGCCCGACCCAAAGCCAGCCGAAGCAAGCCAATGTACAGCTGATTTCAGCCGATGTACAGCTGAAATCAGCTGTACAAGCCTCAATTGTTCGCCTCACTTCACTTTGGGTTGGTTATTCACAGGTTTGTGAATAATCCTGATAGACACAGCAAATCAAGCTACTTCCCTCCCACATGGCCCCCTCTCCTCCCTCCTCCAAGCTAGTAGATGAACAGTTTTTGGAGGCTACAGTGTCCTTTGTGATCTTGTAGTAGACAGAAAGTTTAGGGAAGCTGAGCTGAGAGACTTGGAAGCAGCTGTTCAGAAACCTGATGACTGTAAGTGTTTGGGCAAAAATATAAAGCAATGCTTTGCTGGGCAATGTATATATGTTTGATCTCGATTCATTATTAAAAATAAGTTTAAGAGTTTAATACTACTTTAAATAATAAGTTAGATATGAAGCCCATAGGTTTATATAGGAGCTTGGATGATAGAAAAGTTACCTCCTATTACATATAGTAGAGTAAACTTCACATGTGGTTGTTATAATGACTCCAGCTGCGTAAGAACGCAAATGCACATGCGTAATGAGGTAATGACATTAGTGTGCACCATGTGATATGCAATGTCATCAAACGGCGCAAAAAGAGGGGAGTCTATATAAGGTGGTGATCCATGTGGCCAGTGGAAGACATTTTGGCACCATGAGCAAAAGTTGCACAACTAAAACCTCTGTTTTTAACACTAGTGGTTAAGACAGTGTAATTTTTTTGCAGCCTGGCTGGTGAGTGTGCTGGGAAATGTTTGCTTTTGTATAGGGAAGATATGGACACACAGCCAGGGATGGGTCCACAGTTTCAGAGGATAATGTAAATGGTGAAAGAAATGGCAAATGCACTCATCAATTCATAACCAGCTTTAAAGCAAGGTGAACATAGAATGGCTTGTTCACCTTGTTCACTGTCCAACTACTAAAGTTAAAAACAGAGGTTTTAGTTGCACAACCTTTGCTAAATTTGTGGAAGCCCCTCTATGTTGTGTGGTCCTAATCCATCGGGGAGCATATATA
>NW_017307228.1:28015-30367 GCF_000935625.1 Nanorana parkeri
TATATATAAAGTGAAGGATGAATTGCGTGCAGGTTTCCCAGGAGGTAGCGCAATCTCCTTATAGGTACAGGGATACACCAAAAGCCCAGCACATCACAAAGGCAGCTGAAGCCCTCAGTGTGTCCCTACACCAATCCATCAAGTGAAACAAATAGCAAACGCACCGCTTAATTCATAACCAGCTTTAAAGTAAGTTTCTCATGGAAGTGCTTTACACAATACAAAAGCAAAAATTTCCAAGCACACTCACCAGGCTGCCTGCAAAAAAAAAATCTAACTACTAGGGCTAAAAACAGGTTTTAGTTACACAATTTTTGCAAAAATATGTGGAATAATTACACTGGCTCTCTGCTGCATAATTGATCTTATGTTTCCCTAAAATATCCATATACATAAAGCTATAGTAAGTCTATCAATTGTGTATGGGTTCAAAATTACATGGTACAATTTCATTTGTTTTTAGCCTCCTCCTATTATTCTGAACAATCTTAAGGTTTGAAAAACGATTTGCTTCTTTAGAGGTGGGGTTCATTTACTAAAGGCACTATTACTCTATTTAAGAAAGTTTGCATTTTGCAGGGGACGTTTCCCCTTAGTTTTTTACATTTTCCTTGCCTGTTATTGGGTATTCTTTGCAAAGTGAAAATTTACCACATGCACCAAGCTAAAAAAAACTCCCTTGCAAAAGGCAGATGCGAAAGGAAAGTGAACAGTTTATTTGCCTTTAGTAAATCAACCCCATATCCTCCTTGCCCTTGGTTCTCAACTGGTGGGTCGTGACCCAAACGTGGGTCTCGACCCCGTGTTCAGTGAGTCTCGACCCCGTGTTCAGTGGGTCACCGACTGCCTTCCACTTTTCTAGGTGAGAGGCTCCTCAGCCTTCCCCTAATGCAGTTCTCATCCCAAGCAGCTATTTAAAATACACTATATTGCCAAAAGTATTGGGACACCCCTCCAAATCATTGGATTCAGGTGTTCCAAGCACCTCCATGGCCATGGTTGCCAGGAGAATGGTACTTGCCTGACTGCATTGTGACAAGTGTAAAGTTTGGTAGAGGGGGGTTAATGGTGTGGGGTTGTTTTTCAGGGGTTGGGCTTGGCCCTTAGTTCCAGTGAAGGGAACTCTTAAGGCATCAGCATATGAAGACATTTTGGACAATTCCATGCTCCCAGCTTTGTGGGAACAGTTTGGGGATGGCCCCTTCCTGTTCCAACATGACTGCGCACCAGTGCAGAAAGCAAGGTCTATAAAGACATGGATGAGCAAGTTTGGGGTGGAGGAACTTGACTGGCCTGCACAGAGTCCTGACCTCAACCCAATAGAACACCTTTTTTGGATGAATTATAGTGGAGACTGCGAGCCCGGCCTTCTCATCCAAGATCAGTACCTGACCTCACAAATTGTCAGGGACCCAGGGGGGCCGTTCCTTGTTAGGTTCGCAGGCGCGGGCATCGGGCACGGGTAGCTCCTCCTCCTCCCCCTGGCAGGGCATCTGACGCTGGTGTGACCAGTGTGCGTGCGCAGGTCGCGCGCCGGGTGCGCGTGCATGGTACGCAAGCCGCGCGCGCAATGCGCGGATGAGCGAGCATAGTGCGCACATGCGCCATTCCATGCCACAGGTGCTACTCAGGCTGGGGGAGGACTTCAGCCTTCACCACTTGCCCTCAGCCTTGTGACTGGACTCTGACAGGGGAAGCTTCCTGGTTGCCTTGACAGCCAGGGGGCGGTACTGGGTTCCCTGATTTTTTAAAGCTGGTCAGAGCCTTGACTCATTGCTGAGTTATTCTACCTCATGGTGAACACCCAGCTCCCTCCTGTGAACCCATTGTTTGATTTGACTTACCAGCTACCGACCCTTTTGCTTGACCCTTCGACTACGATTTCTGCTGCCCGCCACGACCCGGAACTGGACCTGACTCCCCGATTGGACTATCCTTTTGTACTGCGATTTTTGGACTTTGTTCGTCCCTGCCAAGGGGTTCCACATCTGGCCCGTTACTCCAGCCCTGACACAAATGCGCTTCTGGAAGAATGGTCAAACGTTCCCATAGACACACTCCTAATACTTGTGGATGCCTTCCCAGAAGAGTTGAAGCTGTTATAGCTGCAAAGGTGGGACAACTCAATATTGAACCCCACGGACTAAGACTAGGATGCCATTAGAGTTTATGTGCATTTAAAGGCAAGCATCCCAATACTTTTGCCAATATACAGGTGAAACTCGAATAATTAGAATATCGTGCAAAGTTCATTTATTTCACTAATGCAACTTAAAAGGTGAAGCTAATATATGAGATAGACTCATTACATGCAAAGCAAGATAATTCAAGCCGTGATTTGTCATCATTGTG
>NW_017307228.1:30803-32637 GCF_000935625.1 Nanorana parkeri
ACAATATATATATATATATATATAAAAAAAGTGAAGGATGAATTGGGTGCAGGTTTCCCAGGAGGTAGCGCAATCTCCTTATAGGTACAGGGATACACCAAAAGCCCAGCACATCACAAAGGCAGCTGAAGCCCTCAGTGTGTCCCTACACCAATCCATCAAGTGAAACAAATAGCAAACGCACCGCTTAATTCATAACCAGCTTTAAAGTAAGTTTCTCATGGAAGTGCTTTACACAATACAAAAGCAAAAATTTCCAAGCACACTCACCAGGCTGCCTGCAAAAAAAAAATCTAACTACTAGGGCTAAAAACAGGTTTTAGTTACACAATTTTTGCAAAAATATGTGGAATAATTACACTGGCTCTCTGCTGCATAATTGATCTTATGTTTCCCTAAAATATCCATATACATAAAGCTATAGTAAGTCTATCAATTGTGTATGGGTTCAAAATTACATGGTACAATTTCATTTGTTTTTAGCCTCCTCCTATTATTCTGAACAATCTTAAGGTTTGAAAAACGATTTGCTTCTTTAGAGGTGGGGTTCATTTACTAAAGGCACTATTACTCTATTTAAGAAAGTTTGCATTTTGCAGGGGACGTTTCCCCTTAGTTTTTTACATTTTCCTTGCCTGTTATTGGGTATTCTTTGCAAAGTGAAAATTTACCACATGCACCAAGCTAAAAAAAACTCCCTTGCAAAAGGCAGATGCGAAAGGAAAGTGAACAGTTTATTTGCCTTTAGTAAATCAACCCCATATCCTCCTTGCCCTTGGTTCTCAACTGGTGGGTAGTGACCCAAACGTGGGTCTCGACCCCGTGTTCAGTGAGTCTCGACCCCGTGTTCAGTGGGTCACCGACTGCCTTCCACTTTTCTAGGTGAGAGGCTCCTCAGCCTTCCCCTAATGCAGTTCTCATCCCAAGCAGCTATTTAAAATACACTATATTGCCAAAAGTATTGGGACACCCCTCCAAATCATTGGATTCAGGTGTTCCAAGCACCTCCATGGCCATGGTTGCCAGGAGAATGGTACTTGCCTGACTGCATTGTGACAAGTGTAAAGTTTGGTAGAGGGGGGTTAATGGTGTGGGGTTGTTTTTCAGGGGTTGGGCTTGGCCCTTAGTTCCAGTGAAGGGAACTCTTAAGGCATCAGCATATGAAGACATTTTGGACAATTCCATGCTCCCAGCTTTGTGGGAACAGTTTGGGGATGGCCCCTTCCTGTTCCAACATGACTGCGCACCAGTGCAGAAAGCAAGGTCTATAAAGACATGGATGAGCAAGTTTGGGGTGGAGGAACTTGACTGGCCTGCACAGAGTCCTGACCTCAACCCAATAGAACACCTTTTTTGGATGAATTATAGTGGAGACTGCGAGCCCGGCCTTCTCATCCAAGATCAGTACCTGACCTCACAAATTGTCAGGGACCCAGGGGGGCCGTTCCTTGTTAGGTTCGCAGGCGCGGGCATCGGGCACGGGTAGCTCCTCCTCCTCCCCCTGGCAGGGCATCTGACGCTGGTGTGACCAGTGTGCGTGCGCAGGTCGCGCGCCGGGTGCGCGTGCATGGTACGCAAGCCGCGCGCGCAATGCGCGGATGAGCGAGCATAGTGCGCACATGCGCCATTCCATGCCACAGGTGCTACTCAGGCTGGGGGAGGACTTCAGCCTTCACCACTTGCCCTCAGCCTTGTGACTGGACTCTGACAGGGGAAGCTTCCTGGTTGCCTTGACAGCCAGGGGGCGGTACTGGGTTCCCTGATTTTTTAAAGCTGGTCAGAGCCTTGACTCATTGCTGAGTTATTCTACCTCATGGTGAACACCCAGCTCCCT
>NW_017307228.1:32840-37812 GCF_000935625.1 Nanorana parkeri
GCGCCATTCCATGCCACAGGTGCTACTCAGGCTGGGGGAGGACTTCAGCCTTCACCACTTGCCCTCAGCCTTGTGACTGGACTCTGACAGGGGAAGCTTCCTGGTTGCCTTGACAGCCAGGGGGCGGTACTGGGTTCCCTGATTTTTTAAAGCTGGTCAGAGCCTTGACTCATTGCTGAGTTATTCTACCTCATGGTGAACACCCAGCTCCCTCCTGTGAACCCATTGTTTGATTTGACTTACCAGCTACCGACCCTTTTGCTTGACCCTTCGACTACGATTTCTGCTGCCCGCCACGACCCGGAACTGGACCTGACTCCCCGATTGGACTATCCTTTTGTACTGCGATTTTTGGACTTTGTTCGTCCCTGCCAAGGGGTTCCACATCTGGCCCGTTACTCCAGCCCTGACACAAATGCGCTTCTGGAAGAATGGTCAAACGTTCCCATAGACACACTCCTAATACTTGTGGATGCCTTCCCAGAAGAGTTGAAGCTGTTATAGCTGCAAAGGTGGGACAACTCAATATTGAACCCCACGGACTAAGACTAGGATGCCATTAGAGTTTATGTGCATTTAAAGGCAAGCATCCCAATACTTTTGCCAATATACAGGTGAAACTCGAATAATTAGAATATCGTGCAAAGTTCATTTATTTCACTAATGCAACTTAAAAGGTGAAGCTAATATATGAGATAGACTCATTACATGCAAAGCAAGATAATTCAAGCCGTGATTTGTCATCATTGTGATGATTATGGCTTACAGCTCATGAAAACCCCAAGAACCCCAAATCCACAACCTCAAAAAGTAGATTATTACATGCAATCAATAAAACAAGGATTGTACATAGAACAATATCGGACCTCTGAAAAGTACAAGCATGCATATGTACTCAGTACTTGGTTTGGGCCCCTTTTGCAGCACTTACTGCAATTACTTTTGCACAATATTCTAATTATTCGAGTTTCACCTGTAGTGTATGTTGCCCAGTGCCGAGTGTCAGCTTGAGGTGGGGTGGGGTGGGCTGGGGCTATGGCTGCGAGGGGGCTCCACCCATACATGCATTGCTTACAGCTCTTTCGCATGTCCTGTAGAGATGCCTGGACTGGAGTGACGTCACATTCTTGCTCCTGGCACCTCTACAGGGCATGCAAGGGAGCTGTACAAGCAATGCACATATGGATGGAGCACAGTGCAGTGATTGCGCATTGCAAACGCACCTCCTGCCCACAGTTAATTCGCCTGCACCTGAATGTGCGGTACCACAATGCTGTGCGTTCCAGTGCAGTGTGACTTGGGTTGCGACTTAATGACCAAGGACAAATGTGGGTCCTGAGGTTACACAGGTTGACAACCACTGCTCTATGCCCTGTGAAAATGCACTGCTGTGTCATCCATTTCACAGAGCCTGCTGTCTGAACTACAGAGGTACTAAAGATGAGGCGTTTCAGGGGGCACATCATCACTGCTTGCAGGCAAAAGGTAATATGTGATATGAAATTCTTAGAAATCAAAAGTAAACCAATAAAATGAGCAGAGGAGCAGGGAATACATGTAGGGAATCCAGGAATTTGTTGAAAGAGATGGCCAGTAAATAGGCAACACTCACTACATATAAGGAGATTTTTCAAGTAAATTTGTCTTGGATTGTCAAAAATAATTATAGTTTGTATTGCTATTACCGTACTGATGTTATAAAATGAGACAGTATGCTTTGAACTCTTTGATTATTAGTGCATGTGAGGTTTGTTATAAAAAATAATAACTTTAAGGTAATAAAACCAAAATGACTGACTATATTTGAATAGATGGATCAAGCAGAAATCACAACAGAAGTACAGCTTCAAGAATTCAGACTATTGGCTTTTGAAACTGTAAATTGTTTAAAAGTCTACTCGTTGGAATTAGATTCGGCCACCAAGAGGCAAAAAGCACATTTGTTCGGTTTGTTTTTTTATTAAATAAAAAAACTACAAAGACAGCAAAAAATAGAAACGCAATTTCAGTACCGGTCATCAACCTTGTGAACAGCTGCTCAGTGTCAACAGTACATGTATACCAGACCAGTGTGATCATAATGGTGCTATACTACAAACAAGGCAGATCCTGTGTACCAAACAAATCAATGTTTTTTGACTTAAAACAACCAGAGTATGAGAAAGGTTATAAATGTTTAAAACATTAGAACATTACCATTTATCAACAATAATTTATTGATGGAAAACGTTTCATGAGGAACAATGAGAACAAATATATCAGTTATTTAAAAGCATTTAAAATAAACTTATTAAGTAGTTGTTAATTAATGTTAGTAGATGCATTCATGCAAAATGACAAAGGAGCATATTTATAAAGTTGACTGATGCTAGCCTGCACGCACTTGCTTCTGCTGGTTAACGTTGCAGAGAATGAATGCCGGCAATCAAGAGGAAATAGACAATTTTCTGGCTGGCAGTGAATGTGGACTTACAAAAGGCTCTGGGCAAACAAAAAACTTACCCTTGCAGTGGGGCTACCCGTGCACTGCAAGGGGTAAGTGACCATTATGTCTAGGGAAATTAAATAAAGCTGCTTTATAGACATGTGCATTCAGATTCAAATTAATTATATTCAGTTTATTCAGCGGTTCGTCTGAATGCGAAATAACACATTTATTATATGCCCAAAACAGGGCTGCAGCTACCATGGGGCTAGTGAGGCACTCGCCTCAGGTGCAGCTGAGAAGGGAGCGTAGCCAGGGCCGGCCTTGCTGCGCCCCCTTGCCCCTGGTGCCAAGGCGTGCACAGGGCCCCATTGGCAACAGGGGCGCCAGGCGGCCAACAAAGCCACGGCTCGGCAGGGAGAAGAGGAGCGGCACAGGCTCCAGCTGCTCCTTGAAGGCAGCTACTCTCCCCTGCCTGTATGGGCAGAGAACTCTCTGTTCTCAATCTCATTTTCTATTTCTTTCTGTTTAGACCCGTGATATTTCCCCTAAGACCCCTGAAGTTTCAGCAGTAAAACAGTAAAAAACAGTAAAAAAAAATTATAATAATAAAAAAATAAAAAGGTGAATAATAAAAAAACACCCCACACACACTCATGCACACATATTATTAGACATTCGGAAAGACTAAAAATTTGTTTCGGACTAAATGAACGGAAACTAACATTTTTTTAATTCATTTCATCAACCTAAATACATTTTTATGCTATTTTGGATTTGTCCACCAGCGCCATCCTGGAGGCCGGGCACATGGCGTCACATGACCCCGTACATGCGCAGGATCGGGTGTCATAACATGTCTGTTGGGGGGGCAAAATTTTCTGTTCTTGCCTCGGACACAAAAGAAGCTAGGTACGGCTCTGGCCCGAATATATAAAAACTATATTCGGCATACATAAATTAATTTTCAGAACCCGCAACGGCCATATTGGTCGGCGGCGTGTTCTGCGCATGCCCGCTGACATCTTGGAGGCGGAGCTTATGATGTAACATGACGGTGATGTCACATGCGGAACAAGTGGTGCCCATATCGGCCGCCGGTGTATTCTGCGCATTCGTGCCTACATCTTGTAGTATATCTTGGTATACACCAAGATGGCGTTGCTCGAACATGTGAGCTCGATCTTTCAAATCACCTGATCCTCCGTGTGGGCTGTTTCCTACTTGCTCCGCTGCCTAGTATCATGCAGTCTTCATTAACAAGCTGTTGTTAATAATTAAAATAGCATGACATTTCTGTTATTTATGAAAGAAAAACTCCAGGATTGATTAAAATTTACCCTTGCAGTGGGGCTACTCCTGCACTGCAAGGGTTTATGGTTTGTTTTACTCTAGAGATTAAAATAAAGAAGATATACTTACCTGATCCTCGGTCCTGCCTGGATGCTAGACCAGTCTTCGCAACCTCTTCTCCCCACAGGCTCCAGCGGTCTAAGAACCCGTGGCATCATCACGTCTAATGCAGGTCTTTTAGACGTGAGGACCCCAAGGACATAGCACAGGAGGGGGGGAGAGGTAAGCGGTCACTGCTGCAGCACCAAGGATCAGGTGAGTGTATCTTTTTAATTTTCGCTCCTAGACCAAAACGAGCAGTTGACCCTTGCAATGCGAGGGTAGCCCCACTACAAGGGTTAGCACATCAGCCCACACACTAGCCAACACACTCAGCGTTTTAGCATGTGGGCTAGTGTGAAGGAGCCCTTAGTTTGTATTGACTCTCACACTTCAGCATCTGCCTGTTTCTCTGTTTGGGCTAAGCTGTTTTGCCTGCAATATCCGGGCAGGGACGAATCCAGAGTCTATTCTCGGGAGGGGCACTGCCAGAAAATTAAGTTTTACTTACAGAATGGTTAATATTTTATTTAAGACGGTTTCCCGGCCAACCACAATTAAGCTGGCCAAACAACATGCAGCCGGCTTCCCTGGCAATCAGGAAGCCGGTTGGCATGTCATTACCCGCTGCCGGCTTCCTGATTACCTGAGAAGCCTGCTCCATGCCAGTGGAAGCACCGGTATTCTTATTCAGTATCAGCGAGTACCAAAAGCAAAATATCGGTACTCGTACTTGATACCGAAAAAACTGCATTGGTGCATCCCTAGTTTTGATAAAAACAATTTTTTTTGTATTGGGACAAGTAGATTGTCATGAAGGGCAAGTAGATTCGGCCCCCGCTTTAGCCCTTGGACAAGTAGTTTTTAAAAAAAAATGTCCACACCCCTGATTACACAACAATGCAGAATACCATCAGCTATAGAGGACTACAAATTCCAGCAATACATTATACAGCAATGAAGACTGCCAACAGCTATAGAGAACTACAATTCCCAGCAATACCATTATACAGCAATGCAGAATAGCATCAGCAATAGATGAGTACAAATCCCAGCAATACCATTATACAGCAATGCAGAATAGCATCAGCAATAGAGGACTACAAATCCCAGCAATACCATTATACAGCAATGCAGAATAGCATCAGCAATAGA
>NW_017307228.1:38809-49598 GCF_000935625.1 Nanorana parkeri
TTGCCCCCCCCTGGATCCGCCACTGTATCCGGGTTTGTCCTATATTGGCTTTTGCTTCTGATCCATCCTGTCTGTTTGTATTGGCTTTGTCTTCTCCTCCCTGTCTGTATATCCTGTTGTTCCTGGTTATAACTTAGTTAGTACCTGTCCCCTCCTCATGTATCACTTCCCCCTCCCTTTTAGATTGTAAGCCCTCAGGGGCAGGGCCCTCCATACCATCTTGTCTCGAATTGTATTGTGATTGAAATGTCTACCCTATATTGTAAAGTGCTGTGCAAACTGTTGGCGCTATATAAATCCTGTATAATAATAATAATAATAATACTATGCACTAGTGTCATGGGATTGTAGAACCCCACCGCACCCACAACCTATAAATACATTAAAATATATGACAGAATAAATAAAAACTATACAAACGATATGAGTGGAAAATATTGGCCGCGGCCCTTTATTGGGGTTAAAAGCAAAATATAAATTCTTTATTTAAATTCAACAACACTAATATATAAACGAATTAACTTTTAAAACCAGTTAACATAAAGTAGCTCAGTCACCCAGACTCGAGCCATACTCATCACCAGTCCAATATAACATTAACACTGTCCACCCACATATGTGGGCGACAATACCCCCAAAAAGGATAGCCGCGACAAGGGAGGGAGGGTGGGGCAAGTTGTGTTGCAGACGATCACTGCTGAAGAGAGCTTCTGACCGTAAACATTTAAAGGTGAGTCCCGCAACTGATTGGTTGTTTACTTTTCCCTCCAAAACTTAGGTAACTAATCACGACCACCTTATTTCCAAAGATCTTCCTAGCGACAGCCATCTCCAGGCAGAATTGACATGACACTATTAAGGGCACCTGGAAACAGACAAATGGGAAACCAGAAACAGCCCAACGGAAAATTCCAGAAGACTGTACCTTATCGTGACTAAAACTATTGTTGGATTAAAATAATAATTTAATTGAATTAAGTGGGTGCAGGGGATGACACAATCCCATGGGGCCACTTCATTATATTTGTGGCCCTGACAGTCTATTGCTGTCTGCCTGCGGTGGTCCCAGGTAATCTCATAGAGTTGTTCTGCAGCACCCTCAACAGCACTGGCGAAAGCCACATGCCCCAGGTTCCTGCAACCCGGTGGGAAACATTTTCCCTTTGTTGATAACTCAATGTACTCCTCTTTTACTGATCTGACTCTGTACCTGTCCATCTGTGTGCCTGTCTTGTATTCACATATATATTTCTGCTGTACCTTGCATTTCTACTATCCACCTGTGCTGTTATCCCATTTGTCCCAGGAGATACCAAAACCTACAAAAACAGATGTTAGCAGCTCACCACAACACCAAGGTCTTCACACTAGAATGTCCTGAGAGCAAGCTGAACATAAACCACCCCACATTATCTGCATCAGAGCTACAGAAAATCCCTGTGCTTCCAGAAGAATACATTGGTGATTTGAAGGGGTCCGACATTTTTTAGGGCAGCACTGATTCTGAAGGGTAAACAGACTGGTATTAACATTTACTATTATTAGTAGTAGCAGCAGTAGTATTATTAACAATAATATTAACAGTAAATAATATTAATAGCAACAATAATAACAGTACTAGTAAAATAATAATGATAATAATAATACATTTTTTTTAATCATTATTAAAGTTTAATAAAAACCTGGCAAGCAGGTTAAAGAAAAAGCAGTGGCATATATAATTATCAGCAGGGGGCTGGTCTGAATGTCATAATGTTTATTGTTTGATAATCAGCCTTATCCAGATGAGATCATAAATGTGGCCGATTGATTTTCTAACCTCTTGGTGGGAAGTTTCCGAAGGCAATGACATGGCAATTGCTGGTATCAGATGTTGGATCTGCTGAGTCGAAGTCCTCCTGCACTTCAGCTGACCAAAGTGCAGCCGATGTACGGCTGATTTCAGTCGATGTACGGCTGAAATCAGACGTACGAGCCTGAAGTGAATAGCCAAACAGCGTTCGGTTCACTTCACTTCGGCTGGGTTATTCACTTGGCTGCCTTTGGCAGCTTTGTGAAACACCCCCTTGGTATTGCACGGCGCCATCCATGATCATCACTGCGAGCACCGCCATTTACTGTATGGCCCTAAACGCTGTAAAGAGTGTAGGGGATACACCACTTATTCTTTAAGTCTGTTACATAGCTACATATTTCACCCTACTTATACAACATCAACAACCTCAGATAATTAACATGAACCAAAATGATAACATGTTCATGTGGCAGTTGGACTATAAGGAAGAGAATTGATGCCTTTGTACTGCGATGTTACATAAAATTGCAGAGTGCCCTGGACTTCAAGAAGTTCAATCCAGTGTATACTCCATAAAATTATGTCAAATTACTTCATACAAGGACAAAGAGCTAGGCTATAAAGAAGATAGGATTCACTAGAGAAAACTCAGGCACTGGCAAAGATCAAAAGCAAAAGTAGAAGGAATTGTCCGAAGTTAAGACTTACAGATAGTGTTATAAAATAAATGTACTGCGGTGTTACAGAAAATTGCAGAGTGCCCTGGACTTCAAGAAGTTCACTCCAGTGTATACTCCATTAAATTATGTCAGATTACTTAATAAAAGGACAAAGAGCTAGGCTATAAAGAAGATAGGATTCACTAGAGAAAACTCAGACACTGGCAAAGATCAAAAGCAAAAGTAGAAGCAATTGGCCGAAGTTAAGACTTACAGATAGTGTTATAAAATAAATTAACATCAGATCGTGGGAACTCAGAGATGCAGATAAAAATTAGGCCTGGCATGCTAAAGTCTGCAGGGATTCTAGTGAACATGGAATTACTTATAATTAGGGTTGCTGTTAGGGTTCAGGAAAAACGTTCATTCACCCCGAACATCGCAGATTCGGTTCTGGAAAGCTGCAACCAAACATATATGAGTGCACTGAATTTAGCACAAAAAATGATCTCACTCAAACAATACAAATATCAGCAAATATCTGTAGAGTCTAGATACCTCAAATGAACTAGTGCCACAAAACAACAACAAAATGAATCAAGAAAAAAATAATATATTGATATAATGCTGTGCTTATCTCTTCACTCTCCACACATACTCCCCAATCTTCACCATTTGTACACTTGTGTAATAAATCAGACAAACCCTGATCGATTATTACCTCCCCTATACAAAGCTTTATCTCACTCCCCCTATCAAGCTTCAACTGCAAGATTCTTAACTTCTTCCAATTTCACCCCTCACTATAGAGAGGTCATAATAATATCTTTAGCTTTTGGAGGTGACAAGTTCTCTTTATGGAGACATCAGGGGTCAGTTAGACCTTTGATGTCTTTCTTGCCCTCCAGTACAGATTACTAAGCACAGGAATGTGCTTGATGATCTGTATACCCAGCACTTCAGAGGGCTTCTGACAGTTGAAGCATGAAGCTCTGATAACGCTTCATGCTTCAGTGATCACAGAGAAAATCAGGGAACGGACATCCTGACACTGGATGCCATGGTGGGAGGCCCACCAGAGCAACGGGGACTCGAAAAACCACGATGTGGGGTGCAGGTGGGATGGAGGTTGGCACAATAGCAGACTAGTACAAGTGATCTGGATGTCTGTACAGCTGCCAAGATCAATTGAACTTGAAGAGCTGCCCCTGCCTGTTGAGAACTACCAGCAAACCTTAAGGATTCGTTTGGAATATTTGCAGTATCCTAAAGATCAAGGGGGCCTTACAGTCCTGAATTCATGGCTGTATTTCCTAGCAGCACAACTCCAACATTTGGCTGGCTGGGATTTTGTACAACCTCTAAATTCATGATATATACTACTGGCAGCCTTATTTAGAGATATAGATCCATTGCGGGCATTGGAAACCACAATTCCTACTGTGTGATGTGCCAGGTTACCTACTATGACCTAAATAGTGGTTGTAATTTAGAGAATTGTGGATGGCAATGGATACACTAAATATACAACCTTATGGTTGAATGATCAGATGCAAGAAGTTGCTAAATTGCAGGGATTTTTCTCATGGAAATGTGCAGGAATTATTACTCTTTCACAGTTATATTCTGAAGGGTCATTTAAATAATTTGATGAATTATGTTCTGAATACTCATTAGATTGTAAAATGTTTTTCCAACATCTATAGCTAAGGCATGCTTTAAAGGCACAACATCTTAAATTCTTCGGTGTATATAGCTCCGACTCCTCTGACAGACCATGTAGTTCCATCTAAAACTACCAGAGGTTTAATATCCTGGGCATATTCCCACTTATTAAATAAAGTGCTTTTGAAATCTCCCTTGCTATGTAGAGATCGATGGGTGGAGGATGTATGGGAGATTTCAGAGGATATTTGGAAGGAGATCCTGTAAAAAGTTCAATCTGTTTCCCTTTATCCTTCATATAGACTGACCCAATTGTTTATTATGTACTGACTCATGCTGTGGGAGGTGTAGACATCCACAGGGTAATCTTAATCATTTGTTGTGGCGATGTCCAAAACTCAAAAGATATTGGGAGGGAGTTATTGACACTTTGAATGCTGTTTCAGGTGTTACATTAAATATTGACCAACTTAAAGGAAAACTATAAGGGGAGTGATTTTGAATGAATCGGTCACATGTCAGCTCTATTGATCAGGAAGTGAGCAAACACATACCATCGCTTGCTCACAGTGGATCTCAACAGTGTTGTTGGGATCTGTCACGGCTGCGACGATCTCAGTATATAGCGAGTTGTAGCACGCTACATACTGAGCTTTGAGTCATGGGAGGATGTTAGTATATGTCCTCTGTGACCCTGAAGAGAACTACGGAATAAAAAGTTGACCCCATATTTCTCTTTTAAACGCATTTTGGGAAGTTTTTGATGTTTGTAATTTAGAAAATAATACTGCTCTTGCATTTACCAGTTCTTTATTTTTGGCCTGAAGGTTAATAGTGGCTAAAGGGGTGTCTATTTATCCCCCAACAGTGGAAGAGTGGAAAGCCCAAATTTGCAAATATACAGTATGCATTTTGAAAAATTAATTTATAGCTTAAGAAAGCAGGCAAGTAAATATGAAGGGGTATGACGTATGTGGCAAAGTAGTTTAAACCTTGGTTAAGATTGAAACCTCCCAAAGTGGATGAAACAAAGAAGGTCTTACATCACTGCTTAAACAGTTTTTTTTAAATACGCAATATAGACAAAACGTGTTATGACTGTGTCTCTTCTTTGCAAAAAGTCTTATCTAAATATGTCATTATCATGTATTGCTGGTTGGTGACCAGACCGGGGGTGTTAGGGTTTTTTTTTTCTTTGTTTTGTTTTGTTTGTTTGATGTTTTGTGGGTTGTAAGATTGTTAATGGCATGGTCATTGAAAATATTAAATAAAGGATATCTGATTACATGTAAGAAAAAAAAAGGTGTTTCCTTTGTTCTTCACATAATGTCAGTAAAAAAACATTACAAGCGAAAGAAAAATTGTACGTATTTATACCTAAATGGCATCTAAACCTACTTCTACCCTTTCCTTAGCTATTATTTTTCTGCTGATTATTTTAATGTTATTATCATTATTTTAATGTTATAATATATAATTTATAAACTATTTAATTATTTTAATGTTACATATGACCAATGTACATAGTGTATTATAAACACTGAGAACCTTCCGTCCAATTCTGTATTCAACTCTGTCCATAACCTGTTAGCAACATATGCTAATTGCTAAAATCAAATTGAACTGTGTTTCTTGCCAAAAAGTCCAGGCTACTTTCCAAGTAATGTATCTAATTGAAGTAACTAAGATAATTACTTGTGGTTGGATGTGTACATGCTGTCATTATGCTTTTCATCAATACAAATAACAAGGCATGAAATAGACGAGCAAACCAAAAATTCAATGCAATCAACATTATATTTTTATCATCTATGGCCACCCCCACCAGGTCCATTATATAGTGCTATTCTGGTGACCACAAATGTTTGTGTTCCCTCACCTTAATTAAAATAAGCAAGATCATGGTGTATATGGGTAAAATAAATATTTAATTTGTTTAAAAGGGGGCTTATTGGGAGTTCCCTGCAATAGAAGTGCTATTACACTAACTTTTCTGATGGCTTGCTTTTCCTACCTTTGCTCCATTGAACCGCTGCAGCCTCTGTCAGACTCTTTAGCACTCCACATTCGGGAGTATACAATGCCTGTTTTTTCTGCTGCCCATTGTGATTCCATCGTCTGAACCCTTCATCACTACAGGATACAGCAGTAACAGAGGGGGTCAGAGGATGGAAGCACAGCATGTGGCGAGTGTCAGAAATCTGACATTCCCAGAAGTGTCAAATGCTGAGGAGTCTGATGGAACAATAGACCTCCTATTGCAGGGAACTTTGGATGGGACTTGTTTAGAGCCTGACAGGGTCGTTTTAATGCTTGCATGCTTACTGGGACCCTATATACTAGGCTGAAGCAGGTGCATCCACTGCCAGACATAACCAAGAGCAGAACTCCACCCCACTTCAGTCATTGTCCAAGCAACCAATAACATAAAGCTGTGCCGATACCAGTCTGCCATTGTGCCGCCCCCCCCCCCCCTCTCCCCCCACACACACACACCACCACCACCATAGTTTACAGGGTTTCTGGGGACCACGACAAACAATGTCAGGATAGCAAGCAAGAGCTTCCATTTCCTGATCTTCTCAATTATGTGATCCTCCTGTGATCAATGATGCAGGAAGCCCTCTGCTTTCAGCGCTTCCTGCCTCAGGGCTGTCACAAATCCAGCTTAAGTGCTAGGTAAACAGACAATCAAGCAAAATCCTAACAAAAAATTATAAAAACAATAAAAACAGTGCGACCTGTCAAGATTGGTGCATCAGCACTGTGCCTGGGAACACACACCAGTAGCTGTGCATTGTTACTGCTGGTGAGAATGGAGCCTTAATGGGCGACCATGCAGTGGTGTAACAACCGGGGGGGCAGCAGGGGCGCGGGCCCCGGGCGAAAAGTGAAGGGGGGGGCGCCGGCCGAGCACATGTGATTCGTACCTTGGCTTCATGAAAATTTTACTTACAGGACCAACATGAATTTGAATTTACTACTCCCACTATACTGTATATGCCATATATAGGATAATATTTTATTCAGTGCTTCAACTTGGCATTCAGTGCTGTTGTTAAATGTCTGTTAAACTGCTATCATGAAGTGACTCTGAGGATATCTCTAGATTGGAGTGGTAATTGGCAGCAAGGGCAGTATTAATGTTGTTCTTATACAGGTATGGCTTGAAATAAAGATTTGCTACAGCAACAGGGTCGCTCTAAGACCACCTCCAGGTCTGTTATCTTTTACTGTATTTTATTTAATGTACAGGGGCGAGATGTATTTTCATGGCCTGAGCATATCTTTATCTTCATCATTAAATTTCCTAACTTTTACTGATTTTTTTTCTCTTCTTTAACCACTTCAAGTGGCCGGCCTTGAATCGTTTATACCAAGAACACAGCAGCCGTGTTCCTGGTACCATTGTAAACAGCCGGCAATGGCTGTTCAGGTACAAATGATCTGGCATTTATACAGGTGCTGGATCGTTTGTACCAAGCTGCAGAGTGTGCCCTCCCCCCCTCCGCCATCGGCTACCCCAGGCTCCGCTGTCCTCAGTGCGGGCCTGGGACCAGCACGGCAGGTCTCCCTGCATCGATCAGAGGGAGATAAGCAAGCTTCCAGTTGCTGATCTCACCTCCAATTACTGGACCCGGGAGTGATGTATATTACATCACTTTTGATGTCCTTGTGCACATTCTCCGGGTCTTAGAACCAGGAGAAGAAGCTGGTGAAGCAGATTTCTGCTTCATTAGCTTCTTTGGGGTCCCTAGGTGACATTAGATATGTGAAAGACCACTGATGTCTCCATAGAAAAGACCTGTCACATCCAAATTGCTACTGTGTTTCCCCGAAAATAAGACAATGTCTTATATTTTTTTCCCCAAAAAAAGACACTAGGTCTTATTTTCGGGGAATGTCTTATTTTTATCTGGCTGCAGGTGTCTGGAGCTCTCCCTGCTCTGATGCCGTCCAGGGAGCCACCAGTCAGAAGTTCCCTGGCATCACTTTGACCCCACTGGCCATGCTGCGCTGGGATTGCGGGGAAATGTAGTTTTCAGCGGCAGCCGGTGTGCGGGCGGGGGGCGGGAGGGAGGCCGCTGCGGCCGGCCTTCACATGTAAAATTAAATTATATGTGCAGCTACCCCGAAAATAAGACCTAGCGCTATCTTCAGGGATTTCTGTAATATAAGACCTACCACCAAACTAGGTCTTATTTTCGGGGTAGGTCTTATATTACAAAGATCCTTGAAGATAGCGCTAGGTCTTACTTTCGGGGTAGGTCTTACTTTCGGGGAAACGCGGTATTACATAGAGGACTTGTTGGCCCCCTATGCGATAGCAATACAGTCAAGTGTAAACAATTTTTTAAAACATTAAAGCATGAAAATAACATAAAAAAAATTAAAATAGCAAAAAGCAGCATTTTTTAAAGTCCCCCCGCCTAAACGTACACGCACATATTAGCGCATACAAGCATTGGGTGCATGTTACATATTGCCGCGAACGATGGAGTGGGAGCAATAATTCAACTCTAAAGTGATGAGCGGTAAAAGTTTTTAGACTTCGCCTATGGGAAATTTTGGTAGTTTTTGGAGTTTCACGGACACACGCAATTTTAAGACTTAACATGTGTGGTGTCTATTTACCCAGCGTGACCCCATCTTTTAAATTATACCAAAAAATGTGTATTATGTTCTTTTTATGTGCACTAAATTTCATTTATGTGTATTTTATCCCCCAAATCCTGGTTTGATAAACATTTGCGCAAATACGGTGCAACATAAAAAGTTGTAATTAGCATTTTGTTGGTTCTACAGGGTCTCTGCTTTAAAAAAAAATTATATATATATTGGGGGTTTTAAGCTGTTTTCTAGCCAAAAATTCAGATTTAATCATGTGTGTGAAAAAAGGAAGCAATTGCTCCTAAATTTCTAGTGACTATTACTGTACTTGAAACATATTACTAGACTTCTGTTCTTTATTTAGATCAAAGTCTTCAAATATCGTATTGTTTATGTTGAGGACAATGTACAGTTGATTATTATGCTTACCCTTCACCTTTAAACTCTTTGATGGGAAAGGTTTAACTCCTAAAAAAACACATTACTGAAGTTGTTTAATAACATTCGTAATTATCATTAAATAAATGTGTCTGAACTCTGCACAATAATATTTGAGAAGTTTTTGGCATCAAATTCATGGGAAACACTGAAATTCATATGGATGTCACCCAAACTAGTGACAACAGGAGGATTCTGCCAACTATGTCGTTACAGTCCTGAAGATAAGAGAAATACTAAACACACATTATCACCATTGGATGATTGCATTTAAAGCCAACTTCAGAATATAATCGAGATCGATGGCCTCAGTGTTTTTTTTTCTTTTCGTTTTTTTGATTGGACAGCTTGGACCAATGGCTTTTTGCCATTGGTCCAAACCATCCACAGAGCTAACACCTCTAACAAAGAGTAGAGGCTGTGACAGCTCTTGCCTCACTAAGTTAGGTTACACAAGTAGTGGGGAAGCCCGCTGCTGCGTAACCTAACTACCTGTCAAAAGCCGTATGCAGCACAGCTGTAATTAATAGGTGGCGCTCCATCCATGACAGGTTACACAGTGGGGAGGCTTTTCCTGCTGTGTAACCTGTTACAAGCCGATCTGAATGGAGAAAAAGCTGTCAGCTTCAGACTTGATCTACACTATCTTGGTAGTATCTTACTACTGTAGCGGGAATGGCATCCCTCAGGCTATACGCAGGATGGAAGCTTTATACCTGAAGCCCTATGTTTTTTATTACATTAATAAACTCGATGGACTTGTGTCTTTTTTCAACCTGACTAACTATGTAACTATGTAAAATAAAATTAAAACTTGTATTGTATTGCAGGATGTCTACATGTGATCTGTATATGAAAATGTGTATAAGAAAGTGTGTGTATGTGGAGAATATGCCGTATACATACATACATACATACATACATATACACTATATTGCCAAAAGTATTGGGACGCTTGCCTTTACACGCACATGAATTTTAATGGCATCCCAGTCTTAGTCCGTAGGGTTCAATATTGAGTTGGCCCACCCTTTGCAGCTATAAGAGCTTCAACTCTTCTGGGAAGTCATCCACAAGGTTTAGGAGTGTGTCTATGGCAATGTTTGACCATTCTTCCAGAAGCACATTTGTGAAGTCAGGTACTGATGTTGGAGAAGTTTTGGCTCGCAGTCTCCACTCTAATTCATCCCAAAGGTGTTCTATCGGGTTGAGGTCAGGACTCTGACTCTGCACACAGTTGACGGCTTCTGTGCACGGTACGCTTCGGCGTGTGCTGACCCTGCTCTGTCATTTGACGCGGCCTACCACTTCGTGGCTGAGTTGCTGTTGTTCACAGTTGCTTCCGCTTTGTTATAATACAAAGTTCCACAGGTGACCGTGGAATATTTAGTAGCAAGGAAATTTCACGGATGGACATATTGCACAGGTGGCAACCTATCACGGTACCACGCTTGAATTCACTGAGCTCCTGAGAGCGACCCATTCTTTCACAAATGTTTGTAGAAGCGTCTGCATGCCTAGGTGCTTGATTGTATACACCTGTGGCCATGGAGGTGATTGGAACACCTGAATCCAATGATTTGGAGGGGTGTCCCAATACTTTTGGCAATATAGTGTATAT
>NW_017307228.1:49639-71465 GCF_000935625.1 Nanorana parkeri
GATAGCATGATACATTTTCAGTTTATTTGCCTTATAATGGAAATTTTGGGGAAATGTGCTACTTGCATCATTATTATAGCATCATTTAAACATTTATTTCTTAATTGTATTCCCCATTCATTTTCACTGCTGTTATATATTTGTCTCTTCTTTTTTTGTGACATCTTTTCTGGTATATTTTTTCGGCACCGTTTCTTTTATTAAAGGAGAACTATGGGGTCAGTGTTTTTCCCCATAGTTCTCCTTGGGGTAACGGGAGGACACAAACTAGCGTCCTCCCATTACCCTAAGCTCAGTATACCGCGAGCTACAGCTCGCGGTATACTGAGACGCCGCACCTGAAGCGGATCCCGACTTAGATGACGGGATCCGCCCAGCTGCGTGAGTGACAGCTGGCTCTGCCTATCTAGAGGCAGAGCCAGCTGTACCCGCCCCCTCCCCCGTCCGTTCCACCAGTCAGCGCTGGCAGATCGGAGCGGGGAAAGGGGAATCCAGCCCCTCCCCCTGTCACGGCAGAGAGCCGTGACAGGATCGAGAGGTGAGGGAACCCGGTATGTGTTCCCTCACCTCCCGATCTACTGAGCCGACCTGTGACAGTCTCATTGTCACAGGTCGACTTAGAACTATGAGATGAGTGGAAATCACTCATCTCATAGTTCTCCTTTAAAGGACGATCTTAAAAATCGTTAAGCTGATTTCTACGCTCTAAAATAGAACTTAAAGTATCCTGGTCTCCTTGAAGAGTGCTACTGTATAGTGAAACCTGTCCCATTCCTGTCTGAATGGACAGCAGTATTATAGGCTTTGTTTACGTTTTTTGAATTGTCACAGCATTCGCTGAGAACGGTGCATATTTCTGTTAAAACATGTGGTGGCAGCTACTGTTTTGTGTGTAAAGGGTTAACTGTGGAATTAACCAACACTAGTGATGATTTTTCTTAGTCTGCTGGCCTGAGATTATTGTCCTACGAGCTGGGAAATCTCTGTGTAGGTTGAGTCTGAGAGTGGTATAGCCACGTCCTTGTGATGGCTCGGTCAGTTCAGAACTACATATACTGTCGTCACAGGTTATTGACGGACTGGGCCATTCCATCACATTGTTTGAGTGAGAGCAAGCTCTTTTACTGGCATTTGGGTGGCTCCCATGAATTTGGAACTCTGAATGGGAACTGGAGCAATACCTTTTTTCTTTTAAACTGTTTAAACTTTTCAAAAGCATATTTAACTTTTTGTCTCTTTGAATGCATTTCATCTGAATTTGAATCATCCGTGCTTCCTGTTGCCAGGTTAATTGCTGCCTCTCCCAACCTGACAATCTCCTTTCAGGAAAGGTTGTACATTTGCATTAGTCTGTAACAATTTCCCTGGAAGTACAGAGGAAACATAACGTCGTCATGACAGCATTGAATAAAGGAAGAGTTCTTATAACCAGGCATATTATTTGTAATTTTAAATAATGAGGTATTTGAAGTGTTGACAGATGGCTGGGACTGACAGCGCACATCTCTGGGAAGCTTTCCTTGGAATTACACTAAAATGTAAAGTATTTCAAATCTAAATAGACAACAGTGTTTATAAAAACATAGAAGCATAGAGAGCATAGAGAGACAGCAGTAAAAGATCAAGTGGCCTCTCAAGTCAGTCACATTTTTTTTTTGTTTGTTCCTGTTTTTTTTTGACCATGCATAGATTTGTTTCTCCCAGGTATTTTTGAATTCACTTACTGTTGACTGACTCACTATCTTTGCTGGAAATCTGCTCCAAGCATCAACTAATCTTTGGGTAAAAAATACTTTCTAGGCAGAAAATAAAATAATTCATAGAGCTGCTAATGGCATCTAGAAAATGTTGCAACTATTCTAAAATCAGAAGGTCATTTAATTTAACCAAAAGTGTATGTATACCGAAACTTTTTATGAAAGGGAAGTAGGAAAGGGTTGGGACCCCTGTAAAGTTTTTTTACTGCAGTCACTGTCCCTGCTGTGTAGACTGAAGGTGGCCATACACGAGTTGATTTATTTCTGGGGACCAGTGTGACCGAAACAAAAGGGGGTTCATTTATAAAAGTTCTGCCCAGCATATAGTGCATTGCATAGAATTTTCTATATTCTTCAGTGCCAACTAGGGAATGCTTGTGCCATGTGAATGGTACCCATTCAGCTATGTGCTGGGTGGAACTTTTATTAGCTTTTATCTATTTGTCAAAGAAGGCAAATATAGTATAAAATATGTTTTAAAAAATATCGACAAATATTAATATATACAGAATATATATATTGATATAATTATTTTGCAGGTAATATCAACAGGTAATATCCTGCTTCCCCTTTAGACAGGAGATGCCTTTTTATAGAAGTATGAGAGAATAACCAGTTATTCTGAGATAGGCCAAACGATTAACAAAATTCTTTTAATCTGTCTTGCGCCAATAAAGACCCCCTGCTGCAAGCACTAAGTAATAAAGAGAATTCAAATACAAGTGGAATGCAGGTGCCGCACTACCATAAATACTAAACCTGTGCAAAGATGTAGTATTTAGTGCAGTGTGGCACCTGGATTCCACTTGTATTTGAAGCCCACCTTTAAAACCACTGTAAATTTTGAAGTATTTTAATTTTGTTTTATTGTGTTTACTGTATAAATCTTTGTATTCTGCAGTCTATGAGTTATTTCTAACCCCTTTAAGCAAAGCCCTTTTTACCTGCTGCTAATTATTGCTGCTACTGTATATGCTGTCTCTCTGCAAGCATCTTTAGTACACTGTTTTTCTCTTCATATATTCTTGCGTAGAATTTAAAACCTGCGCTTTTGATTTTGTAACTAAATTGATTCTAATCAAGTTCAGTAATAACTTCATTAAGTTATGAGGATTTCATAGAATCACCCACATCTGTTCATTTATAATAATTTATGTATAAGAAATAGAAATCAAAGAAAAAATGAATGTGTGCAATTCCAAATACTTCTGCAAGGTATATTCCTCCAGATGTTGTAGCATGTGTCTTCCTCCTTTTCTAGCTTCTACTGCTCCCAGGTGGCCAGAAAACAGAAGACAGTAAAAAGGACATGTTTATTTCAGCTAAGTCTTTAGGGCATTTTGAATAATATTGAGGGATGATCTTATTGCAAGAAAAAGCAAAAACAAAGGACCTTAAAGGGTATGAACGATATGATGAATCTTTCTGGTTTGATGCATTTTGGTCTGTTAAAAAAACATTTGAGAGGGTTTTTTATATACTTTAATATATGTTTATATCTTTTATTTTAATATATTTGCCTATGCCACACTTTTATCAGTTACAGTGCTCCCCCAAGAACTACAGAAATCAATGTTTTGGAGAAGAGGAGCTAGGGAATTGTTGTGTAGTCTTGTCCTAGGGTGGCAACGTTGCATACCCATAGATAAGGTACACTGAATGAGTGATGTCACCCTAGGACAGGTAATGTGTTACTACCAAGGGAATTATTATTATACAGGATTTATATAGCGCCAACAGTTTGCACAGCGCTTTACAATATAAGGAATAGTGATGATCCGAACAACCCTACTATTCGAACATTCGAACGGCCGAAAAGTTTGAATACGAACTTGAACTCAATGCAAGTGAATGGGGGTCGAACGGGTCCGCAGTTCTCCTAAATGTACCGGCAGCTGCCGGTACATTTAGGAGAACTGTGGCTGCAGCGGCCTGTGTCCCTTCAAATCCCCGCTGCTCTCCACGCCTGTGTTGGCGGAGACAGCGAGGACACATACCGCTGCATGCCTTCGCTGCCCCCGTACCTCCGCTAGTGTCTCGCTCTCCGGTCCCCTGGTCTGTCGGCTCCTTCTCCGATCTGGTATGGCCACGGCTCCTCTCCTCCGCCCCCTTGCCTCCTCTTCATTGCAGGCTGGGAGCCATACCCAGCCTGCTACTGATATTGTAAAATGCAATAGCCAATAGCAAGCTGGCTATTGCACCCGCCCACTGCCTGCTGTCAATAAGCATGGGGTGATCTGATAGAGAACTTTCTCCTTCAGGCCCCTCCTCTGCTGAGCCCTGATTGGGCAAAGTCTTGCATCTGACCTGTGGTCAGGTGCAAGACTTGAACAAATCAGAGCTTCAGTGGGCATTTTGCATTATGGAATGTCCGCGGTCGAACAAACCATGAACATCCCATAAACTTAGGCACTCGGCAAGCGCTCGAACTGCCGATGTTCGATTCAAACTGATGTTCGAATCGAACACTCGTCTTATCCCTAATAAGAAAGACATTACAATCACAATACAATTCAAGACAATGAGGAATAAATGTTCTGAAAAAGAAAACGGATTTAGACACCACATTAAAGGACTGGTAATATATGATATTTTTCCTCTTAAGTTTAGATACCCTTCAAGAAATGTTATTAAGTGACAAATAGCACCTCGCACCAAACCCTGTGTAGCTGCAAGCACTATAAGAAGTGTTACCCTCTGAATATATCAAACTATAATGAATGTGCTGCGCTTCATCTAGAATAATACATGAACAAATCTCTATAATAAATATGTGCTTAAATAATACATGCAATCAAAAAAGTGTTCACAATGAATCTTCTTGTAAATAATAGTCCTCTGGAAAGTTCAATCATATATTCCGTGTTCAAATATACACAAATGTGGAGTCACACGTATATAGTGCTCAAGATTTGTCCCAAGTGCACCACACTCTTTATCCTTCCACTGTGAAAGTTCTTTGTACAAAGTCCATACAGCAACTCCAATTATCACCCAGGTGCTCCCCCTCTCAGTGGGCCGCTCACCTTATAAATAGACCTGAACAGGTCTAGAATCGCTTTAATGGGTCTCCAATCGATCTTATTCAAAGGCCATCTCTCCACAATCGTTGCACAGAAAATGACGTCAGCATGTCATCACGACCATATCCAATAACATATAAAAACAGCCCATAGCGTAAAACCGCAAAATTAAAAAACCTCCTTTATTTAAAAAACTACTCACATGAGGAAAGTAGACATAAAACTTCAAATAAAATGTATGCTCGACAATTCTCTCTCCGTGTTACCGTGTTCTCTGGGTGCAAAGACAGATCAAACAGGAGTGGTGCTGCCAACCATGCAGTCTCCAATCCACGTCTGCGAGACTCCACCCTACGCGTTACGTTACAATACCGTTACAATGACCGTTGTCAATGGAAGCCCCAGATGAAGTCAATTGTGACATAACGCGTAGGGCGGAGTCTCGCAGACGTGGTTTGGAGACAGCATGGTTGGCAGCACAGCTACCTTAACCCGAGCTGCACGTCCGTGCGGGTGCGGTGCCCGTACTCGTACGCTGACAGGATGGATCCTGTCTGAGTCCAACCAGGGACACTCACACACATACGGACATGCAGGTGGGGCGAGCCTAGGGCGGCGTACGGCCGCCTACTCCCATAGAGAATGACAGCCTGCCTTGTATAATCACACACAGCACCTGTCCTTCCCGGGAGCGGCCCAATACGGCAGTGCACGCAGCACGGATCTGTACGGGCCCCCCATTTCTCGTGTGAATGAGGTCTTAATGTACTTGAATTTTGTTACTAAGATTTACCTCCCTAGTTTAGTGTTATTTTAAGTTATCGCCAAATAAACAGGAAAATAGCGGAAACGTAACAACTCTTTAAGTACATTGTGGGCAAAAAGGTACCAGAGGGAAAGAGTTACAAGAGTTGAAGAGAGAAATTATCTCTTTCTGAGTCCATTATCATGCTGCCTTCTCCTGATTGGAGCCTTTGAAATGGCAAGCCATGCTGACACTACCTCTGCTTCCTGGCAGGATGTGGCTGCAGCTGCTGATTTTTAAGTTTTACCGACAGTTGTTCCCAAGCACACATAGGAGCAAAACATTTTTTTTACAAACTTTTCGTAAAAATATGAGTGGACGCACCTGCTCCCCCTTACACACTGATTTTTTTCACACAGGGATACCAAAGTATAAACGTGTCCCGCATCCTGTGAGACAGTCTCAGGATTTTGGACACCCAGTGGCTGCACAGGATCCAGGACACTTGACATTTGGCAGAGTGACTGAGGAGTATTAGAAAAACTCTACTACCATTGACGCCAACTAGCTATTATAGTTTTTTCTTTCTCCCAATGACACCATCAGCTTGGGATTTATTTTGTGCCACCTGACACCAAAGATTTCATGGTAATTTTGCTCCAATTAACACCAATGATTTCAGAATTCTTTTGCTCCCATTTACACAATAATACAGGCTTATTTTTTCCAACAGACACCAACAATACGTGATTTATTTTATCCTACTGACACCAATGATGCAGACTTTTTTTAATTCCACTGACACCAATAATTTGGGGATTATTTTATCCTACTGACACCAAAGATATGGAACTCATTTAATCTCACTGACACAGAGTATATGGGGCTTATTTGATCCCATTGACACTAATGGTGGGATTTATCCACTGTAAATGAATGTGGGTAAAGTTTCCCCCTTTACTTGATGTATTTCCCTCTGCTCTCCAGTCTCCTGCTCTCCAGCTTTATAAACACACATTTTAAACACCATAAGACATACAAACATGGGATTTTTAAGGTGTCACAAAAAGTTATATGCAACATCACTGCTAAAAGCTATACCTGCAAGTTTTATTTACTACTTAGTCTAAAAAACACTAATAACAAAATGTGATACTATGTCAAATCAGTGCAATCCCCATATTTTTTTCTCACAAGAGTTAATAAAAACCTGCCAGCTTGACACCATCCATGTGTCCACATCTAACCAATTTGACCAATTTGACTGGTTATTGGTTATGTGTTTAGATGCATCACTGAGATCTTGAGAAATTCTGAATTAAGTTTTACTTGCTTAGAAGAACATTGCATACATGTATACAGGATTACAGGAAATATATAAATAATATAGAAGAAAACATATATACAGATATAACTTCCTCTGTATCACAGACAAGTATGCACAAGCATATGACAAATAGCATACAGACTAGCTTTGCACCACAGCGCCATATAGTGCCCAAAAGACAGTACTACAACAGCATAAGCTGCTGCATTTCCAACATCAGCTACCCCACTGAAACTGAGTGCCAGCATTGCAAAGCTCCCAAATGTTCCTCATTGGGAGGGACTGTCCTGCTTTTGTAACAGAATCCCTCTGTCCCTTTTTCCTCCTCAGTTGTCCCTCTTTTTGGTATGATGTACAGATATCTATAAAAATGTATTATTTTACCTGTTATCTAACCTTCCATTTATCATTTTGAAAAGCCAGAAAAACGGACAAGTAGTGATCCCAAAAAACTATTTTGGGATGAGTTAATCATTTTTTGCACAATAATTGTCAGGGTCCGTTTTTCAAATTTCACAAAGTTGGTTGGTATGGCATTGTTATATAATTGGTTTGCAAAAGCAGATCGGATAGAAAGGATCAGAAAAGTATGCCTTCATGCCCAGGAAAGGATTTAGCAAGTGCATTTGCAGAAGGGCCGAGCTTCACAGCATTCATACAGCTTTTCTGAGAATTGTAACTGTTAAAGGAAGTCCCTTACAAGGGTTTCCTTCAAAGCTATGAGGTTTCGCTTGGCACATAAAATGACCTAACTCAGTTAATTTTTCTTGTCATTTGTACAGATTTCCGTTATGTGCTAACTCACGCTTTGCAAGAAAAGTGCTTGTCAGAAACACAAACTCACAAAACATTATTTGTAAAACTATTTCTTGAATATGTTGTAAATATATTTGTCTTTATTTGATGTGCATTGTAGCTTTATTTTAAAAGATTTAAAATATTTTATATTCTTTTAGGTTTCATACAATAAAGTTTATGATTTTCTTTAGTGATGTGTGATAGACATCTGTTGGTCAATAATTGGTTGTGCAGATGTCTAGATGTAAGACTTTTCCTTTGTGTGTCATGAGGTGGCAGGAGATTAAGTTGATGAGGCTGTGACCAGGGGGAACCCTGATATGAATTACATTGAGGCCCCTTCCTCCATGGATCACCATCCCATTCCTAAAACATACAGCTTGGTACCCCCTAGCCATAGACGTGTGGGCACACCCTAATCACCCCTAGTGCCAGTGGCAGCCTTCTCTTTTTCTTTGTCTCTCTGTCTCTCTCTCTCCCCCTCTCAGCTATAGAGGACTACATTGCTGTATAACGTATTGCAGAGATTGGTAGTCCTCTATAGCCATTTCCATTCAGCATTGCTGTATAATGTACTGCTGGGATTTGTAGTCCTCTATAGCTGTTGGTATTCTGCATTGCTAAATAATGTATTTCTGGCATTTCTAGTCCTCTATAGCTGATGATATTCTGTATTGCTGCGTAATGTATTGCTGAGATTTGTATTCCTCTATAGCCGGATTTGTTGTCCCTCTACAGCTTGGAGCCAGTGGCAGAACTACCAGGGTTGCAGCGGTCACAGCTGCAACCGGGCCTTGGTGCTCCACCAATTTCTTAAAATCATTAGTGTGTTTTGTTTTAGAAAATATATCACATGACACAAAAAAGGTATTGCTAACTCAGGAAACTTAAGGAAAAGTATCAGTACTAACATCCTAATGGAATAGGCTGCGCACACCTATGCCCCTAGCTTGAGGATCACTGAGTGTGTGGACCCCTTTGTATGGTGATTCAGCCTATATGCCACTCAGAAGGCTTTTAGGATTAGGGCAGGGGTAGGCAACCTTGGCTTTCCAGCTGTGCTGAAACTACAAATCACATCATGTTTCTGCCTCTGGGAGTCATGCCTGTGGCTTGCAATGCCTTATGGGATTTGTAGTTTCAGCACAGCTGGAGAGCCCAGGTTGCCTACCCCTGGATTAGGGCAACAAATTCACCTTGTTCTGGGCCCTTAGCATAACAAACCGGCAACTGATTCTTCTAAATCTCCAGGACACACAAAGGGGTTTTAACATATTTTAAATGCTGATGAAATCACTTACAATAGATGCTGCTCTTTGATGTTTAAAAGTTTTAGCTAAGTTCAGAGCCAACTGCACCCCTGAGCATTGAGAGTGGCTCCTTTCACTTGCAGGGAGGGACTCTTGTGTGTACTAGTAAGTTGCGTGTGTCTCCATAATCACATAGACAAAGCAGGGCAAGCAACTCCCCTTTTCCCCACTCCTCTCTACTCCTTTCTCCAAGCTAGTATATGGAGAGCTGCTAGACACTGCTGTGTCCCTTGTGATCTTATATGGGACAAGAAGTTCAGGGAAGCTGAGCGGAGAGTTGGAGTGGGGCTGTAAGGGTTTTGGCAAAATCTAAAGAAATACTTTGCTGATTGGTGTATATATGTTTGATCTGGATTCATTACTTTAAAAAAAAAGGTTGAGAGTTTAATAGTGCTTTAATGTTTTTTTTATGTCTATGCATAATTTATAAATATACATGAATGAGGCAGCTATATTTACTTGCTGTGTATGCATTTTCTACTTTGCAGAACTAACAATGATTGCACTTTATTGCATCTTTACACACAGGGGGTTATTCACGAATGAGCTGAAGGATCCAGCAGTAGCTTCAGCTGATCCTGCGGCTCACTTCGGCCGCTGGAGCCTTCGGTTCAGTCGAACCGAAGGGCTGCTGTGTGGGCTATTCACCTACCCCTGAACTATATGTTGCAGCACAGAAGCCTGGCCAAGATATAGATGTACACTATGCTTGGCACAGAAGAGGTAAAGAAGGTGGAGAGCAGATCCATGCTGCATCTAAGTTCTGTCGGTGGAATACTGACTGGAGGTGGGAATGGGGGAACCCATATAAGTTTTTATTTTCAAATGTGAACTTATATTTTAACATAAATTAAGTCAAAATATGCACAATATACTTTCTCTTTAACTAGACTTTGTCAGGTTCATATGCATAAAAGACAATCATTATAGAAACAGACTTAATGCTAATAGATTACAAATGATCTTCACTAGTTGATGCAGTGTACCTAAATACCACTAGATGGTGATATTGAATATTGCAATATACTGTATGTTATATTTTCTCTGCAGTTGAGTGTGATGGAATCACTTTTTGCAATAAGTATAAAGTACACTCATCAAAAAATAACAGAGAGTGATGTTGTTGATCTCTTTCTAAAAATGCTAGTTGCCATCATGCTAATCCTCTATCTTTAAAACAACCATGTCTCCACTAAATAATTTCTGCCATTGAGCCACACTCTGAACGTAGAATTGAAATAATTACCTTTCTGGAAGGTGATTACTCTCTTTAACTACATGAAGACCGGGGTATTAAACCCCTTCCTGTCCAGGCCATTTTTCAGTATTCAGTGCTGAGGTACATTGATATTTATTCAGTCATGCAATGCTTTACCGAAATTAATTTTATATCATATTTTGGGGGCAGAAAGAGATTTATTTTTGGTGGTATTTAACCACTTCCAGCAGGTTCACGTAAATACAAGTCCTCCACTGGAAGTGGTTATGCCACGAACATGGCTGCTGCTGCAGCTGTGTTCTCGGTACCGTTTTAAACAGCAGACGATTGCTGTTTAAATACAAGCGATCTGGCGTTGGTACAGGCGCTGGATCGCTTGTGCAGCGCTGTGTGTCCTCCTTCCGCAGCCGCCGCTGACTTCCCGGACGCCACTGTCCACCGTGCGAGCCTGGGATCGGCATGGTGGGTCTGCCCTGATGGATAGGAGGGAGATCAGCAGGTTTCCAGCTGCTGATCTCTCCTCCGATCACTGGACCTGGAAGTGATGTGCATTACATCATTTCTGGTGTCCCTGGGCACATTCTCCGGCTCCCAGAGCCAGAAGAAGAAGCCGGTGAAGCAGATCTCTGGTTCATCAGCTTCTTTTGGGGTCCCTATGTGATATTAGGGGTCTGAAAGACCCTTGATGTCTCCATAAAGAGGACCTGTCACTTATATTTACTATTACATAGGGGTCTTGTTAACCCCATATGTGATAGCAATAAAGTTGAGTGTAAAAAACAAAAAGATAAAAATTAAAGTAACAAAAAAAATTCAAAATGCAAAAAAAAAGTCCCCCGCCCACTACCTGCACATACATACAACGCAAACACTCGTCGGATGTGCCTACGTGCAAAAATGAAAATTGTGCGACACATGTTACATATTGTTGCGAGCATCGGAGTGAGAGCAATAATTCTAGGCCCATAAATATCTGTTAACACTAAACTGATGAGCAGTAAAAGTGTTTAAAGCATCACCTATGTGAAATGTCGGTTATTGTTGGTTTTTGCGGTTTCACGAACACACGCAATTTTAAAGCTTGATAAACTTGTTTGATAAACATTTGCACAAATACCACGTGGCATAAAAAATTGCAACTAGCATCTTTTTATTCTACAGAGCCTCTGCTTTCAGAGAATATATAATTGTGTGGGGGTCTGAAGCTGTTTTCTAGCCCAAACGTCTGATTTGATCATGTGTGTGTAAATATAAGAAATTGCTCCGGACAGTAAGTGGTTAGGAACCACAGAGTTTCTTAATTTTTTACTATATAAATAACAAAGGACCGAAAATGTTGAAAATTTTTTTACCCACGTTATGTTATCACCCAATTATTTGGTAAAATATAACAAGGGGTCATGTCGGGTAAATAGACATCAAACATGTCAAACTTTAAAATTGCGTGCGTCCGTGAAATTGCACAGAGGGGGCGGAGACAAGACCATTCACTCTGCACAAGGAGAGAGATAGACAGTGATTACAGGAAGCTCCTGCACAGGAGGAAAGTTCCATGCTGGATTACTGTACAGATCTGGAAGAAACACACAAAGCATGCAAAGATTCAAGTAAGAATACACAGGTCTCTTGTATTTATTAGAATTCAAATGATTCTTTAACTGATCTGATTAAAATAAACTGAACTGGGCAAGTTCTGGTAAGCCAAGCCTTGACTCATTTTTTAACCAGACAAGCATGCAGCAATGTTTTATTTTAATGTAAGAGGAAAATGCAGTTTTCTTAAAAGAGAAACTTCTAACTACACTAAATTTCTGTGATCGGAAATTCCCATCTACGCTGAATTTCCAGCATCTGCTAAGTGTGAGTGGCCAGTTAGGACAACTTTAAACATACAGCACTCTTTCCTAAGAAATACTCTTTTGCCTTTTATAAAAAATGCGGAGAAAAAAACTCAGGCAGAAATGTGGAGTTGTTGTCCATAGTGACCAATCAGATGACCTATTTCATCTTCTCAATGCCTCAAAGACTAAACCTAATTGGTCACAGCCAGCGGGCAACAGCTTTGCTTCTGTTCTATAAAGATTTATTTCAGCTTCAAAGTTCCATTGTGCAAGACTTTGCTGGTATTAAATACAATTTGGTCTCATACTCTATGCATGCTTTTTGGAAAAGCATTATAACAGAAGTCTTCTGGCAAGTCTGGTGACTTCAAGGGGTATTACTGCTGTACTAAACGTTTGAGTGTCACTAGAACACTAGTTCAGTAGAACCGAAGGGCTGCTGTATGGGCTATTCACTATAGTCCGTACAGCTCCCGAAGTCGGCAGAGCGGCTCAGTCGAGCCAAAGGCATATGTTTCGGCTCGACTGAGCCGAGGTGAAAGCCGAAGCTGGCCGAGCTTCTCACAGCTGGGCACTTGCAGAGAGATCAGCCTCCAGGTAACCAGGGGCACTGATCTCCAGACAGCCCAACTCTCCCGGGCGCTCCTGGAGTCTCCCGCTATTAGATATCGGCTCCCGGCCGCCCGGAGAGAAACACTTTCTAAAGGAAAGCTGCCGTCAGAATAAAAATTAAAAAAAAAAAATTCACCATAGGAATGCATAGCTAGATTCCTATTGGCTATTTCAATTTGCAATAGCCAATAGCAAGCTAGCTATTTCACCCGCCCACTGCTGCTGTCAATCAGCAGAGGGGACCTGCAGTTCTCCATCAGGTCCCCTCTAGTGATTGACAGCAGCAGAGGGCGGGCGCAATAGCTAGTTTGCTATTGGCTATTGCAAATTGAAATAGCCAATAGAAATCTAGCAATGCATTCCTATGGCAACATTTTTTTTTCTTTTTTTTTGACTGCAGCAGAACCGCCCGCCAATAGAAAACAGTTGGGTGGAGCTAGCTGTCACTGTTAGCTCCGCACAATCGTTTTCGTTTTTTTTTCTACTTTTTAAACTATTTTTCTATACTGCTTGGTTGCACAGAGGGACCGAGCAGAACAGCCAAGCCGAATGCCGCTCAGCGGCATTCGGGTATCTACTCACTGCTGTTCGGCATCTATGAGAATAGACCGAACAGCAGCGAGTAGCCTGCTGGAGGTTCGGCTTAGCCGATCCAGATGTTGGATCGGCTGAGTCGAACTCCATCTGTACTTCGGGTCGGCCGAACATGCTGGGCATGTTCGGCCGACCTGAAGCCACCCGATGTACGGCTGATTTCAGCCGATATACGGCTGGAATCAGCCGTACCAGCCTGAAGTGAATAGCCCAACAGCTTTCATATCACTTCGCTTCAGGTCGGTCTTTCACTCGGCTGCATACGGCAGCTTAGTGAATAGACCCCTATGGCTTTCATTAAACCTGAAAACTGAGGGCATCTAGTGGCAGAAAGAGAGAAGAGAAACCGAAAATAATTTTGGCATTTTAATAAAATAAAAGATGGTTGCAAATTAAAATAGAAAGGTAATTTATAATAACACTGCATACAAAAATGTTTGTATAGCATTTATATATGTTATATAAAATTTCATTTCAACAAAACTGAGCTGAATCTGCCAAAATGTGATCCATTGGTGGCCCTGCTGGCTCCAACCTATGCAACATAAGTTGATTTTTTTATCTAATTTTGTCAAAGGACTCGGGTGGAAAGTATTTTCAGCATAGTATATTCATGGATATGAGCTCCCTCACAGGAGGAATCCACTTGGGATAGGCTCTGGTGTTGGATGGTGTTGGAACTTATCGAGGGTCTCTGATGTAATTTCACCCCAACATAATAGTGTTTGGCCAGTTAAGCTCAAAATTAGACATGTGCGATTCGTTTTCGTTCCGAATCGAAATCGGAATTTCGGAAATTCGTAGATTCGGAGCATCTGAATTTCCAAAATATAACATATCTGAAATCATCCGAACGAATTTCGTCCAAATGCTGTGCATGCACTGTTAACATTTAAAAGATAAAAACAAATTAAGAAAAGGATTTTAATGTTCCTTTAATAGTAAAGACTAAAGCACAGCAACCAGAAATGACAAATGTGCCAATTCTGCTACCCGACCTCAAGTTGAATTGTCGGGAATTCGTCCGAATTCCGAATCATAATTCCGAATCCCAATTCCGAATCCGACACGAACTCCGAATCAGATCCGAATACGAATCCGATTCCCGAAACAAATTCAATTTTGGATCCGAATCCGAAAAACGAAATAAACGAAATCAGAAACTAAATGAAACTAAACAAATTTTTAGCCGCTGCCCATGTCTACTCAAAACATATGTGACACTCACCGTAAGTGTCTCTGGAGGGAGCTCAGACCTTTGCATATAGAATAGGTTGCCTTTGGAGATCCCACATTTATTCCTCTATGAAACCAGAGCAGTGGGTCCTTGTTCTCCTAGCCAAAGTAACTAAATCCACTTAGTTCAGAAGAAGAAAATCCAGGGCACTCATGGCAAATCACTTTTTCTTTATTGTATCAAAATCTTAGTAAAGGCTAAAAACAATTAAAACCATTTGGCTAATGACCGTTTTTTGTGTTGGATGCATGCTATCTCAAGGTACTTAGATCCAAGTGACTTGAAAAAGCATGCGTCCAGCACGAAAAGTAGTTGTTGGTTGGGTGATTTTACTTGTTTTTAGTCTTTGCTAAGGGGCTGATTTAAAAAATCTTCACCCAGCATGTAGCTGGGCAAACGCCATTTGCATGGCATTATAGCCACTAGATGGCACAGAAGAGCATAGGAAATTCCTATGCTCCTCTATCTCCATCCATTCATCTGAAGGTACTTAGATCCATCTGTTTTGAGAAAGCATATGTCTAGCATGAAACAGTCGTTGGCTGGATGGTATTATGTTAGCCCATCATTACAGTAACTAGATGGCACTGAGGAGCATAGGAAATTCCTATGCTCCTCTAGCTCCATCAAGCAGCCGTAATGCTGTGTGAATGTGTGAATGCATTCTCGGCTATACACTGGGCAAACTTGTTGCAAATAGATCACTAAGTTTTATGATACAATAAAGAAGAGTGATTTGCCTTAAGTGCCCCATATTTCCTCTTTCTGGATTGAGTTAATGATAGCGTTTAGGCCTCCCCCATGGCCTCCCCCATATCCGGAACCCCGCCCCATTAGAGGAACAGAGCAAGGGTTCAAAGTAGCAAGGAGGCAGGAAAGGATCATGGATCGATGAGTATGCCTTTCTGGGGGGCAGAACTATCAGGACACACTGTAATTTTTAGGGGCACAAAAAAGTTGGGCTCCACTTGGATAGGAGGTGATGAGAAATCTTTCAATAGGTACACGTTGGAAACATTTTCATTCATTTCCTGTTGTATCTCTGGGACAGCAAGTTAAGAATATTAAGTTTTATCTATGCTATCCAAACAAAAAAAAGTTTGGGTTATAGAAACACTTTAATGCTTTTGAAGTGCAGCATTTCAAATTACTTTTTGATTGCACTTTTTGTAAGTGTGTACTGATTGGGTACGGAATGATTTGAAGTCTTTCCCCACACTACTGCGTATGATGTGCTAAGCTATGCTTGGTTCATCAGCAAAGTAGAGTTATGTTATTGTTTTTAAAATGTTACTATTACATGCAGAAATCTACGTGGATATTTGAGTCTGGATGCAGTCAGCACACCTCATGTTAAATCTCCCATGGGCCCCCTAAAGTAAACATCTACAAATGACCTTTCACTTGCATCTTGGAAAGAAATTAGAGGCAGTCCTTTTCTGGTCAGGTTTGACTAAATCTGCCAAAAAACATTTCTCTTCAGTGCATTTCAAAAATCTGTGAAAAAAATGCCAGTTAGAGGAACATCTGAAAATTGGGACTGGCTATTTTGGGGAACCTTTTTTCTCAGTCTCATAAAAAGAATCCGAACATTTCATAAAGAAATAAGCGGCTAGCACGCAGGGAGTCACACAACCAGAAGATGAGAAGCAGATGTCTTCAACAGCTGCATAGAACAAACAGCAAACTGAAGAGAAAGACATTTTTAAAATACGATAAGGCTGGCCATCTTCTGGTTACATTACAGTGGAATCCGCTAACTATACAAGATGGACAAATGATAGCACAAAGAATATAAAACACAGTGCAGTGGGCCTTTGGAATGTAAAAGGTTTCGGTTTAAAAGAACTTGTCTAGCAATTTAATTCATGTAAAGCACACAATGAAGTAACACATGTAAAGTAAAATAGGAAACCGCCTGTTTTGCAGGTTAAATAATTAATTAATTAATTAATTCAAGATTAAGTACTCCCTCATCTGCAGCCGGAAGCTAGATTAACCCTAAAAAATATGGAAATTACCTTCAGCGCATTTAACTTCTACAGCTTGTAATAAAATAATAAATGGGAGCTGGCCACATCTCCTGATTGGGGAGGAGAGCCCATATCTGATGCCACAGGCAACGTAATATAATCTACAAGAGTGAACTATATCCCTGGAGTGGGTGTGACACCTCTGGGTGCTAGGATGTGAGACTCATCTTGAGATTTGAGTGGTTATTGTTCAACCTGGTTCCTCATATACTACAAGGGAAGGATAACAAGTAACATTGCGTGTACAGTACCTCCTGCTCTCTAGCTCCCTCATCTCCTGCCATGCTCACCTACAGGACTTCTCCAGAACCTATCCTCTGGAACTCCTTATCCCAATTTGTCCAGCTATCTTCTACTCTGTGCACCTGTAGGTGACCCTTGAATACCCATATCTTTAGTAAATCCTATCCCACCTTCTCCTAAAAACAGTACTTTTACTTCTTCCATAGGCTCATTCCTCATAATTAATGCCTTTTGCATCACTTGCACCTCCTACTAAATTGTAAGCTTCTATGAGCAGGACCCTCCTAAGCCCCCTGTATTGAATTGTATTGTCTCACTTCATTTTGTAAAACACTGCACAAACTGTTGGCACTATATAAATTCTGTATAGTAATAATAATGACAATAATAATAATAATAATACTTATTCATTTCATATATATCATCAAAGGGAATATGGGTCCTTCCATTAGAGGGCTAGGAAGAGACAAATCCTATATACTGTATGGTAAAGCAAACAGGGATCCCTTGGGAGATATTTTCTACATGAGACATTTTACACATCTTCCTGACGAAGCAGTTGGTCTTAAATGCGAAATAAGTAGAATACAGCCCTGACCCAATTGGATGAGATAAGTACTCACTGGTGGGGTGATACACATATATCTGTTTTAGATGTGATGTATTATATAATAATATATTATGATTTGAATGATTTTGTAAACTTATGTGAAATGGCACCTGAAAAGTCCCAGTACCCATTGTGTAACATTGGGGTCTATTCACGAAGCTGCCGAAGGATCTGGCCGTAGCTTCGGCCGATCCTTCGGCTAGCTTCGGCCCCAGGACCCCTATATAGAAGAGGGGTAAGGTGCTGCAGGAGCATGTAACTAAAGTCCAGTCACACTTACAGTAAGTGATTTGATTTTATGGTATTGTTTATTCTGAACTTGTTCCCCTTTAATGAGTCTATGGGGTTGATTTACTAAAGGTAGATAGGCTGCTTACTCTGCAAGTGAATTTGCAGTTTGCAAGGAAATAGTCTCTTAGCATAGTGAACAAGGTGAAGCTTGGCTGACTTCCAGATTTGAGATTAAATTATAGGCATCCCCATACAGTAGATTTTTTGCAGCTGCCTAGATAATTTCAGTCCTTACACAGGTATAATGTGGAAGATACAGATTTTCTTATTACAAATCATAGACTGTCCATGTGATTAGTAAATGTAGAATCTCCCTTTTAGAAGTAGGTCAGAGAAAGGGTACTGTCAAGGCCTACATCAATATCTAGTAAAGTAAAAATTCCCTTGCAAAGTGAACAGCTAGTTAGTAATTCAATCCCTTAGTGTCTTTAGTAAATCAAACCCTACCCACTCAATGGCTGTGATCCTATCATTCCTTTTGTGCATCTGGGTGCCTGTTTGGAAATCCCAGTCATTTCCTTTATACACACCTTCTCAGAATGGATCTAAATCTGAACCAGTGAAAATGTGGTCTGATATGTTTACTTCTCCTTACACACCCTTTCTCTATGAGATTGTGTAGATGGGCAAGTGAGGAACATTTTCAGGTGCATTTATCTTACATCTGAGATCAAATGAGATGCGGAGCTTCTTTACAGGTACTTTTGACCTACTTCATTGACTTGTATGAAGCGAAAAGCAGTTCTAACACCAACAGCCATGTACACATTCAATGCCTGCTGAAATCCTGCCACTCACATTGACGTCTGTTAGGCCTGGTTTACACCTAGGCGTATTGCATATGCGCGTCTGTCGTGCGTTTTTTTACAGCGATTCGCGGTAAAAAAAATTGCGCGACAAACGCACATTTCCGAGGGCTACTTGGCTGTATGCCAATGGAAACGCGCAACAAAAATGGCCCAAAGTAGTACATGTACCTTTTCAGGCGTGGGCCGTTTTGTAGCGCGTTAGGGACGGGCTGAATACGCCAAGGTGTGAACCAGACCCATTGAATACAATGGGATTTAGATGTTTGAGCGTTTTGTAGAGCGTTCGTCGAGCGTAGAACGCGCTACAAAACGTTCAGGTGTGAACGAGGCCTAAGGAAAGTTGTGTATTACAAGATCATGTGACAAAAGGCTACCGTCCAGCAGAGAAGCATATAGGGAACACTAAGCTTACAAAGCGATGTCCCCAAGTTCTAAGTTATACTGCAAGGAACCTATGAATCCCAAATTAAAAAACATATATTGGGTATACGGTATCTAACATAATTAGATTATAAACAGTGTTTGTTCTGACTCAATTTCCCTTCAAATTATTTCTCTAGAATATAGATTTATGTTAAAAAAACATTATTTTTATGTGGCCCAACAAAGGGGTACACCTCGCCCTGCAGTTGATTATGAGTGCACATTCCAAGTATGCTTCAATACTCTATATAATCACAGACACATATCAATCAGCAACTCTGTAGCAATGTAATAAAATCCAAATTGATTTATTACAATGCAATAAAGGTGCCGATCGATACTTGTCTACTATTTTTATGCCATATTTTGCAGATGTAACTAATGTAATTTATCTCAATGGGTATACTGTATTAAGACAGGTGCTTGCTTCAGTTGTTTTGTGGTTAGTTCTATAGGAACCACATGACAACTTACATAGAGCAACATAGAGAGAAAGAAAACAAACTTATGGTTTAACCAAGCTGTCTGTATTTATTGAATGTACTGTGAAGGCTTCTTCTTCCTGTTTCCCAGGCACAAACTGCACGCAGAGAAGTTGGACCTTTGCATGTCCTACATAAAGCTGTGTCTACTATAAATCACTGTAAAATGTGGATTATGATTGCCTATTGTGCATGATTGACTCATTTATTCAAGTTAAAAAGATGTATGTACAAACTGACTGCTTCTTGCTGTAAGGGGTGTCTTCAGTAGCAAGGTTTAATTTAGTGGTGGTGAAAGGACCAGTACTGCCTACTATTTGAAAGGGGCAGCACCGCTCACCATGGCGGGCTTGGCAGTGTGCACTTGCAAGTTGGACTTTCTTTGGTACCTGCAACTGGTAATCGTTGGCTACATGCACCAAACCTAAAAAACACCACTCAGCTGTAGGATCAAGCCTGCTATTGGGGCTCTGCCATTTATTTGCAACATTAAACTGGAGTAGCATGACCTGATGTAGTGTGGGCTTTCTAGCGGAAATCTTCTATGCAAATCCCAATACCATTAGTGGACTATTCTCAAGTGCTAATTGTGCTCAAGACCCCATCTGTGTTTGCCTGCATGGTGCAGAATTTTCCCCTCTAAACAGTCACTATGCCCTTGGTAAATAAATGTGCTTATGGGGTCCCTGTGCTTTTAATTGATACATATAAAAGGAATTCAAACAAAATAGGAGCTGTGTGTGTGGTCATGCCTCCTTAAAGTGATAATAAAGTCAAAAGGATTCTAAGCTATTTCAAATGCTGATTAAATCTCTTACTATGGATGCTGCTCCTTAATGTTTTAAAGTTTTAGTTTCTTGCAGAATTAGCTGGTTCCCTGAGCACTGGCCCTGATATCCTGTTTAAGGGTGGCTCCTTCCCCTTGCAGGGTCCTATGTAGCCACCCTTGTGCGTGCTTTTAAGCTGTGTGTGTCTCTACAAACACACAGGTACAGCAAGGCAAGTCAATCTCCTGATCCCCTCTCCTCTTTTCTCCCTTCTCCAAGCTAATAGATGCAAAGCTGCTGGACACTGCCCTGTCCCTTGTGATCTTGTACTGGACAGGAAGTTCAGGGAAGTCAAACTGAGAAAGTTGGAGACAGATGTTGGGAAACATGATGACTGTAAGTGTTTAGACAAAAATATAAAGAAAAACTTTGCTGTGTTTGATCTGGAAATATTATGTGATCCAGTAAAAAAACAAATTCACCCACTGATTCTTATGTGGACCATGCATAGGCAGATGTCTTCCTTTCCCCATTTCTACATTGAAAAGAAAGCAATCAGCATCCAGTCACATAGAGGGTTTGTAACATTTTGAAACAATTTTGTGATAACAAATATTACCAAGTAGCTGAAGCATACATTAGATCTTTTATAACCTCTATATGACTCAGTAATTGACGAATAGACATAAATGGTGTTCATATTATTTGACATCACTTTGAATGATTTGGATTCCTTTTTATATACCCCTGAAATGCTTTCTCCTATACCTCAATTAGGAGGGCATGAATCACAATTCAGGATCAATAGTGAGGCATGGGAGGCAAAATGAGGCAGACCAGAGCTCAATTATAATAACTCTGGGTAAAGCTGGCCATACACCTATAGATTTTCTGCAGATTCTCTATGGTCAGATGGAAAAAGTGCAACAGATTCCTCCGTCTACGCCAAACTGTGTGGATAGAGGAATCTCCCACTGGGCCAAGCTTTAGTATCTTGTTAGTCGGTCCCGCTGGCTGTCAAAATACCTGAACAATGCCTGCATCCAATCGGATTGTTCAGATGAAGGAGTCTGGTGCCCTTTTTCCATCTCACCATAGAAAATCTGCAGATAATCTATAGGTGTATGGCCAGCTTAGGAGACTTGAGCAGGCTCAATTACTGCAGCCCTGCAGGTTGTGGGTCGTAATTAAGATCTGCTTACCTACATCACTGTCATATGCGAGGAGTAGGAAATTAGGTTTTGCCTCCTGAACTTTTTTTTATTGTATACTGTATTACAAGGATACTTAGTTTCTTATGATGCACAATCTACAGGTCTGCTAGTCTCTCTCCTGGGTTATAGAGCTCTTGGAGAAGTTCAAGGCTCTGTCACACATTTGGTCTTCCCTGAGAATCACACATTTGTATCTACCACAATCCATTAGGGGTGCATGATACAATATTTTGGCACCCTTTATTGCAGGGGTAGACAAACTTTGGCCGTCCAGCTGTAGTGAAAGTGCAAATCCCATTAGGTATTTCAAGACTCTAGACAGCCACAGGCATGAATTCCAGAGGCAGATGCATGGTGGGATATGTAGTTTCACTACAGCTGGAGGGCGGATGTTTGGCTACTCCTGCTCTACTGGATTATCTATAGGAATATATGGAAACATTACTCATAGTGCTGACAATAGTAGCTCCAATTTACTTCCCCCCCCCCCC